>NW_023602073.1:49143113-49336968 GCF_014898055.3 Talpa occidentalis | reverse complement strand
ACATTTGAATAATTCTCTCAAGGAACTCTGACAGATCCTCATTAACTCCTTGTTTGAGTTGTAATATTTTGTTAATTTATTTTTTTGTTTGTTTGGGGATTCCCTGCTGCAGTCCTACCAATAAACACTTTTCATACAGATGCAACATTGCCATTCCTCCATTGTTAGGGTCCCATCCAGGATATACCTCTGGGACAACAACCTCTGGCTCTGGGGATTGTCTATCCTGTTGGTAGAGATGTTCAGCCTCTTCCCTGGCTTTTCTGAATACCATTCTCTGCTCATCCAGAGTTAATAAAGTATGCAGCATGGACTGTATATCTAACCAGGTAGGGTGGTGGGAGACAAAGACAGAGGCAAACAAGTTTGCCATCCTCTTAGGAGCCTGCTGGTACAAGGGGACAGAGCTCCTCCAATTTAGGAGGTCCTCAGTACTAAAACGATGGTGCAACCAAAAGTACCCAGCAGGTGGCCCATGTTCATTCACGCCACCCATCGGCATCTGGCGAAGGGGAAACTGTCCTGCCTCAGGGTGATCCTTCCTGCCAAAATGGGTGTCGAGTCTAGTGTGGGGAGGAGACGCCATTTAATTTCCTCCCTGAAGGGCAGTGGAGGCTGTGAAGCCTCAGGAGTCTGGCACGGGAGGGGCCTTGTCACATAGAAGAGGATTTGTCCTGATGTATTTTAAAGTATTTAAAATATAGATGCTCCTCCTCTTCTAACTCTGCCCTTCTGCAGTCCTCATGGGAAGGGGAAGGTTTATCCTTTCTCTGTGCCATCAACCGAGCCTCCACCATATCCAATTTATGAGGGTGACCTCTATCCAGTCCTACATACTTTTAAAAGCTTGATCCTGTATGCTTTTAAAAGCTGACTCAAAAATGTTAAGGTTTTCATCCCTTTTACTCTTAATAGTTAAATCAAGGGCCTGAATATGTTGTTACATGGCTAAGTTAAAAGCCTGAGTGTGTTGTTGCATAGTCTCAGTATTGAAGTAGAACATCTACCTCTCATAGAAACAAGAATTGTAGCAAATGCACTTACACATATTACCAAAAAAACACTCAGAAGCACAGACTTTAAAGGGATGGCTTGTAAACCACCCATGTATGTATACAGTAGTAAAATCATGTGCCATACACCAGGCTTCATCAAATTATTTACAGTTATGAAACTGGTTGTAATATTTAAAGGAAAAATGCTACTTAAATTCAATGCTGGAAGGAAACTGAAAGAACTCAAGCTAGGGATAAAACTGTATAAGCTCATGGTTGAGGCCATATTTGAGCCAAAAATACACCCACAAGAGCTGTACACATAGGAAAAAAAAAAGCACACTTTCCAGGACTTGAGACAAACATTACACTGCGAGTCCTGCAGATCTAGTGTGCTTATGGTGACCAACGCAAGGAAAGTTACTTTGGGTTGGTCAACCAGGGTTGTAACTTGGAAACCACGTTGGACACCAAACTGTTACAGGGCAGCCCTAATACAAAACGGGTTGCATGACTGTGGGTTCTCACCTGAACACTTAAAGGGACTATTAATACTCCACTGCAGGCACACATAAAAGGTTTAAAAAAAAATGTTTATTTACAAGGGAAGGGCAAATGAAGAAATGTACAACTCAGGGAGAAAAATGGGAGACAAAGTTTTAAATGCATCCTACCCCATCCGCCGATCCCAAATGGCACTCTGAGAGCTGTCTGCAAGACAGAAGCCGTGAAGCCAGGAGGCACGCGAGAGAGCGAGAGCCCCCAAGGACCACATGTCTGGTTTTTATACCAAACCTGGCTGCTTAACTCTACCTTCAGTTCCCAGCAACCTTCCCTTTGGTGGTGATGGTATTTGTCTTTCCCAATGTCTGGATGGCTTTGGTTTGGAGTGGGGGTGGAGTCCACAAAGCCTATATGGGATTAGCTCAGGACATCCTTTCTTCCTAACACTTCCTCCTTCTCAAGACTCGCCGAGCACTGACTGTGGAATCAAGCTTAGCCAAGGTTTTGCCATTTTGTATATCCTCCACCTTGATATGTTAGTCCTTGTACAGCTGCATTACAGAGATAGTTTCAATAGTCACAACCCTCACTCCACTTGGTGACGAAAAAGCAGACCACCCAGCCGCCAATGAGGGCAGTCCTATCCATAAGTGGGACAGCATCACTAACCATCCAATCAGTTTGAAACTATAACCATGCACGCCAAAATGCCTTTGTAGTAGCCAATGAGTAATTGCCAGCTTCTTTCAAAATTCGCGCTGCTCGTGACCCTATAATAGACCCCTGCTTCCTCTGTTCAGGGCTCTCAACCTCTGCCTTTGCATCGGTGCGTGTCATGAGCCCGGACTCAAGGTCATAATAAACTCCTTCATGTTCTTGCATCGGCTGTTTGTGTCCTTGGGGGCTGCACTGGTCGACGTTGGGCACAACATTTGGGGGCTCGTCCAGGATCGATGAGTGCAGATCCCAATTACCAAGCAACCGAAAGGAGTTCTAAAGCGCGCAGCTGAGTTCCAACTCTCTCCCAGGTAAGCTTCAAGTCTGCAGACCTGTGGTAGTACTTAGTACCTGTATCTTTTGTACTTCGTACCTGTAAAAGCTGTTTTGTACTTAGTACCTGTATCTTTTGTACTTTGTACCTGTGAAAGCTGTAATTGTTTGCAAACCTGAAAATCTGATTAATAGCCGGGTCAGGCTTAAGGGGACGCACTTGGAAGCTGCCGGCATGGACCACGGGAGACGTCCCCGGACCACATGTTAGGAAGGCCTCACCCGTTGTGGGGGAGCAGATACCCCTTTTGGGGGCTGCCGGGGACCAGCCTCCGGGAAAATGTCGTGTCAGGGGTTCCTGAAAGGATGAGAAGACCTCGGCGATAACGAATGAACTGAAACTTAGGGACTGAGGGGAAGGGAATGAGGAGACATCGACACTTGGTGAGGTGTTAGTATCTTCTGCCAAGAGGCTCAGCAGGTTCTTTATTTATACATTTTTTGCAAGCATTGAGATTACATTATCAAGTGCATAGAAACAAAGCAGAAACAATTAGTGCATCTCCTTTTCTGTGCTTTCAGCAAGAAGGCAACCTTCAAGGTTAATAAAAAACTAAGTCTTACACTAAAATTCATTGTTTCAGCTAAACAATAACCTAAGACAATTGATAGCTGCCAGTACATCCCTATCAGCTAAAGCCTAAGCAAAGAAAATACTTTTCTTATTCTCATGGCCTTCACACCAGGGGCCCGCTGCTACTCAGCTATCAGAACTTCCTCTACCTAGAAACTCCTTAACTCAAATAGCTTCATTTAAGAACTTTCCCAAGAAACTTCAAGGGAAGGCAAAAGAAGGACTTAGAATAATAGTTGTATTGTAATGCTTGTCAGGCATGTTCAATAACTTGTCTCCCATTGTCAAGTGGGCCAAATTGTTTAATAATTAGTTTTTAAGAGAAGATTTTCCGTGCTGTTTATTTGCAGTATGCATATAATGCAGTGCTTGATGTACTTTTCTGGGAAATTTTTCTCCTTTTATGACCAAAAAGAAAAAGTGAAGGGATGTTAGATCTTCAGCCCCACGGTGTGAGGCACAAGGAATCTTCGGCCCCACGGTGTGAGGCCCTTTGAGCTTCGCTGCTTGCCAGTATTTTATCTGGCTGGGGCTACAAGGCCTCCTGCAGCAGGGGGCCTTTTGAAAAATTAGTCTTTGGTCTGTTTCTTGTGTCGACAGCCACTGTACTTCTAGCATTTGTCATCATGGGTCAATCACCATCTACCCCTCTATCTGTGGTTTTACAGCATTTTAAAGATGTCAGGTCCAGAGGGTCAGAACTCAGTGCGGAGATGAAAAAATCCCCTCTAATCACCTTTTGTTCCTCGGAGTGGCCAAAGTTCGGAGTTGGTTGGCCCCCGGAGGGAACTTTTGATTTACAGATTGTCCATCGCGTGAAGGAAATCGTCACCCGTGAAAGAAAATTCGAACATCCTGACCAACTCCTGTATATCTTAGTCTGGCAAGATCTAGTCCAGAATACCCCTGCTTGGTTAAAGCCATTTTTGTCATTACAGTCACAACCCATACTGCCAGCTAAACTGCTGGGGTCACACCCCAACACCCTGTCGGCACCTGCGGTTTTCCAAGACTCAACCCCGGAGGAACTTCTTTTTCCACCACCCTATCATAACGCTTGTAGTAACACTCCCCAACCCCTGTGGTCGACTGACCATCCTCCCCCAGAGGCAGGCGGGGCTCGCGGGCAGGGTCCGGCTGCAGGTACCCACTCAGTGAAGGTGAATTCCCCAGATTCCACCGTCCTGCCCCTGCGAGTGGCAGGGTTGCCTAATGAGCAGGGCAACCAGCCCATGCACTACTGGCCGTTCGCGACCAGTGACCTCTACAACTGGAGAGCGCAAAATGCACGTTTCTCCGACAACCCTAAAGACCTTGTTAATCTCCTAGAGACTGTTCTATTTACTCATTAGCCCACCTGGGATGATTGCCAACAGCTCTTGCAGGTCCTCTTCACCACTGAGAAGTGAGATCGTATACAGACGGCCGCCAGGAAGTTAGTCCCTGGAGAGGACGGCACACCCACCACAAACGCAGCCCGCATAGACTTAGTGTTTCCCTTGACCCAACCTGACTGGGATTTTAACCAGGCTGAAGGTAAGGAGAGACCCCGGGTGTACTTCCAGACTCTAATGGCAGGGTTGCACATGGCAGCCCACAAGCCCACCAATTTGGCCAAGGTAGGGGATGTGCAGCAGGGAAGGGAGGAGACTCCTGCGGCTTTTCTAGAGTGTCTCATGGAAGCTTTTCGGCAATATACTCCTATGGATCTGGAGGCAGCGGAAAACAGGGCCATGGTGGTAATGGCCTTTGTTAACCAGGCGGCTCCAGACATTAAACAAAAACTACAAAGAGTAGATAGGCTGGGAGAAAAATCTATTCAAGATCTTATTGAGGTGGCAGAAAAGGTGTACAATCGCTGTGAAACTCCTGAGCAAAGAGAGGACCACATCCTCCAGGAAGAATGGAAGGTAAGGGCGGCTGACAAATGCACGCCACACTCGGGATATGGCCAGAATCCTGTCCGCCGTCACTCAAAAGGATGACCTAGGTAAGCTATGCCCCTCCTGCCACCCCAGCTCCTCAGGGACACGCCGGACCCTACTGCTTGATCAATGTGCATACAGCACTCAAAAAGGACACTGGGCCAAACATTGCCCGAAGAAATGGGGAATAACCTCAAACAACCCCGCCGTTTCTGACACTCCTGTCCTGGTGCTCAGGGGCACAAGAAATGACAGTGACTAGGACCGTCAGGGCTCGACTCTCCCCGACCCCTTGCTAACCTTAAAAGTGGAGGGGAGACTCATCACAACAAAGAAAATAATCCAGTCAAAAAATGAGCAGAAGAGCTTAAAAGAAACTTCTCTGAAGAGGAAATGCAAATGGCCAACAGGCATATGAAAAAATGTTCAACATCACTTGTCATCAGGGAAATGCAAATCAAAACTACCATGAGATACCATCTTACACCAGTGAGAATGGCACAAATTAAAAAAACTAGCAACAACAAATGTTGGCGAGGGTGTGGAGAAAAAGGAACTCTTCTGCACTGTTGGTGGGAGTGCAAACTGGTCCAACCACTGTGGAAAGCTCTGTGGAGATTTCTGGACCTACTAAACATAGAGCTTCCATATGATCCAGCAATTCCACTCCTAGGTATTTACCCAAAGGACACAGAAACATCAATTCCAAAGAAGACCTGCACCCCTATGTTTATAGCAGCACTGTTTACAATAGCTAAGCTTTGGAAACAACCCAAATGCCCAAAAATAGATGACTGGATCAAGAAGATGTGGTACATATATACCATGGAATATTACTCAGCATTCAAAAAAGATAAACACATGCAATTTGCAGCAACATGGATGGCGCTGGAAGGGATCATGCTCAGCGAAATAAGCCAAAAAGAAAAAGAAAAATACCGGATGGTCTCACTCATAGCAGGAATCTAGAAAACTTAAATAAGGGACCAGGAAAATGAATAACTATAAGAAAGTGAAAATTAAAATCAACAAAAAACTATGAACCAGAGACACTTTTAGGGGGGCGGGAGGGGAGGGATTGGGGTCAGAATGGGGGGGCTGCAATTGTATGGGGAATATAACAATAAAATTTATAGAAAAAAAAAAGTGGAGGGGAGAACCGTTAATTTCCTTGTGGACATGGGGGCATAGCATTCAGTCCTCACGGAACCCTTGGGTAAACTATTCAGCAGAACGTCATGGTGCAAGGGGCTATGGGATGCAAGCAGTATCCCTGGACCACAAAAAGAGATCTGTAGACCTGGGAAAAGGTCAGGTCTCGCACACCTTTGTTGTAATCCCTGAATGCCCGTACCCATTAATCGGAAGAGATATTTTAACCAAGGTAGGAGCACAAATCTCATTTGGACAGGAAGGTGTTGAAATCAAGGACTTTAAGGGCTCTCCCCTACACGTACTCACGATTTCCCTACAAGATGAGTACCACCTTTTGGTGGCGCCAGATCACCCACCCCTTTCTGGGTGGTGGATGAAATCTTTCTCCAATGTTTGGGCAGAAACCACGGGGGTTGGCCTGGCGTCCCACAGACCACCCATTATAGTTCAGCTAAAACCTGGAGCTAAACCTATTCGGGTAAAACAGTACCCAGTGCCTGCAGAAGCCAAGGCAGGAATAATGCCTCATATTCGGAGGCTATTGGATAGTGGTATCCTTAAAACATGCCATTCTTCATGGAACACCCCTTTGTTACCAGTGCAAAAACCACATTCACAAGACTTCAAGCCGGTACAGGACCTCAGGGAAGTAAATAAACGGGTCATAGATATCCACCTCACAGTCCCAAACCCTTATACCTTGCTGAGTGCCTTGCCACCTACTCATGTGTGGTACACAGTATTGGACTTAAAAGATGCCTTCTTTAGTCTACCACTAGCACCCCAAAGCCAGGAAATGTTTGCCTTTGAATGGCAGGATGCGGAATGGGGCATCAGTGGACAATTAATTTGGACAAGGTTGCCTCAAGGGTTTAAAAACTCTCCCACACTTTTTGACAAGGCCCTTCATGAGGATTTGCAAAAATTCCGCAGCTGATTTCCCGAACTAACTTTGCTCCAGTATGTTGATGATCTGTTACTTGCAGCGGAAAGTGAGCAGGCCTGCCAAACAGGAACAGCCGAATTACTGACGGAACTGGGCCAGATGGAATACCGCGTCTCGGCAAAAAAGGCACAAATTTGCCTGCCCGAGGTAATCTATCTGGGCTACTGCCTCAAAAACAGCTATAGGTGGCTGACGGAAGCCAGAAAAGCTACTGTCTTACAGTTGCCGACACCCACCACCAAAAGGGAGGTATGTGAGTTTCTGGGATCTGCTGGGTTTTGCCGGCTATGGATACCTGGATTCGCAGACCTGGCCTAACCCTTGTATGAGGCTACCTGGGAAAAAGTGACTTTTCAGTGAACTCCCCAGATGCAGCAGTCCTTTGAGACCTTAAAAAGGGTTTTACTGTCCGCACCAGCCCTGGGTCTTCCGGACATTACAAAACCTTTCCATTTGTTCATAGACGAGGCAAAGGGCATAGTTAAAGGGGTGCTCACTCAGTCCTTGGGCCCCTGGAGGCGTCCTGTGGCTTATTTGTCTAAGAAGTTAGACCCGGTGGCATCCAGCTGGCCACCGTGCTTACGCATGGTGGCAGCGGCTGCCCTCCTTTTCAAGGACTCCCAAAAGCTGTCTCTGGGACAAGTTACTTCCATAACCAACCCCCATGCGGTGGGAGGAGTCCTCAGGCAGCCACCAGAGAGGTGGATGAGTAATGCCCGAATCACGCATTACCAGAGCCTATTGCTCAACTGAGAGAGGGTCCATTTTTCGCCACCCACAGGGCTAAGCCCCCCTCCCTCCTGCCTGCCCCTGACCTGGAGGCCCATCTAGACTGTGTTGATATCTTGGCCCAGGTCCAAGGGCTACGCCCTGATCTGTGAGATAATCCTCTGCCAGATGGACTGGTTTGGTTTTTGGATGGGAGCTGTTTTATCCACGAGGGGTGGAGAGCGGCAGGGGCGGCAGTGGTGTCCATGCAGAAAGTCATGTGGGCTGAGCCTTTGCCATCCAAGATGTCCGCTCAAAAGGCTGAGCTAATTGCCCTAACCAATGGTCTCACCTTGGCCCAAGGAAAAGATTTAACTGTGTATACTGACAGCAGATATGCATTTGCCACGGCCCACATACACAGGGCCATATATCGAGAGCGCGGGCTCTTAACCGCCGACGGCAAAGGCATTAAAAACACTCAGGAAATTCTGGATCTCCTGGCAGTGTTGTGGCTACCGCGTAAGCTGGCTATAGTGCATCATCCTGGTCATCAAAAGGACTCCTCAACTCCAACTCAAGGTAATAAGCGGGCGGATGAGGCAGCTCGCCAAGCTGCCCTGATGCTGATGGATGCCCTGCCAGTAAAACTCCCAGGCCCAGGGGACCTGCAGCTGCCGACAGACCCGTAGTATAGTACTATGGACTTTGACTACATATAATCTCTACTGGGTGCTTTTCCTTTGGGACACTGTTGGTACACCCAAGAAACTAAGGCCATCTTGCCAGCACACTTGGCCACTGATCTCATTCAGTGCTTGCACCGAGCCACGCATTTGGGAGAGAAAAAAATTCTAAACTTAATTAGGCAATGGAACCTCCATGTCCGGGACGCAACCTGTACCGTGCAACGAGTAGTGGCATCCTGCCAGTCGTGCTCCATGGTAAATGCCACCAAGATGACCGGTGAACCAGGAACGAGGCTGCGAGGAACGCACCCGGAGGTCCATTGGGAAATAGACTTCACTGAGGTGAGACCAGGTAAATTTGGCTATCCATACCTGCTGGTCCTGGTGGACACGTTTTCCGGATGGCCGGAGGCGTTCCCGACAAGAGGTGAGTCGGCTCGAGTGGTAGCCAAAATCCTGTTGGAAAACATTTTTCCTAGGTTTGGGTTTCCAGTGACCATTGGGTCAGACAATGGACCAGCCTTTGTCTGTCAGGTATCGAAATCTGTGGCTTCTGCTCTGGGAGCAGAGTGGAAGCTCCATTGTGCCTATCGGCCCCAGAGTTCAGGACAGGTGGAGGGAATGAACAGAACTTTAAAGGAAACTTTAACTAAATTAACTTTAGAGTCTGGCGGGGACTGGGTGACTCTCCTTCCCTATGCCCTCTTCCGGGCTCGCAATTCCCCTTATCGTCTGGGTCTGTCTCCGTTCGAGATTATCTATGGAACCACCCCCCCAACCACACCGCACGGTGCGCAGTTAACTTGTGACTTACCTTCTGATTGTGAACTTTTTCTTTCTGTATGGGCTGTACAGCAGGCTCACCAGGAGGTCTGGCCCCGCCTCAGAGCGCTCTATGAAGGGGGAGGACCTTCTCAGACAGCCTACAAATTTCAGCCTGGAGATCTGGTCCTTGTCCGCCGACACAAGACCGACAGTCGTGGCCTCCAGCCCCGGTGGAAGGGTCCCTATATCGTCCTCCTGACCACACCCACCGCACTCAAAGTGGACGGCATTGCGGCCTGGGTTCATCACTCGCACGTCAAGACGGCACAAACTGACCACCCTCAGCTGCAGTGGCGAGCCCGGAAGCATCCCACCAATCCACTCAAGCTGACTCTTCAGGTGCTCCCGGCCGCAACCCATCGCTCCCAGACCACTGCCCACGCCATGAAAAATGACAACAAACTGTAATGTTGGCTACCTACTGTCCTTCCTTTGTTTTTTCCTTATCGGGGCTTACTGGGATCCCTGCTGACGGTGCACGACTGAAGGCGTATTCAGTCATATTCAGAGCAAGTGCTATACTAGCAAGCGTGCTTGCAGCCTCTGTTTGCGGCGACCCTGATTAAGGGCACCACCCATGGATGTCCAGGTATAGTGGGTAGGGTGGTCTGTTGGAAGCGTTTAAATCGAATGCCGCCTTAAAATGAAAGTTGCAATCACTGTAAAGCGGGGGGAGTTTTTCAGCCTATGCCTTTGTTCATTCACAGTGCTATGAAAGGTCTACTGTTAATCAGTGTGCAGAGTCCAATCGAACTTTCTAGACTGGCATATCCTTTGGAAATAATGCAGGATATGTATGCCCTGTCAAAGCAGGAAAACCCTTTTGTTGGACTCTGCAAACCCATTGGGGAATGACAGATGGTGGGGGAGTGCAAGACCAGCACGGAATCAGGAAGTTCAAAGGGTTTTTAAACAAGTTGCACAAGCACAGGATCGGTGGTTCAAGCAGATACACATCCCAGGCCCAGTGGGTTCCCTTAAATTGGGAAAGACAGTACAGGCCATGTTAGACTCAGCCCTGCAATTTTAAAACAAGACCAACACAACCCTGGCCAGCGATTGCTTGTTATGTCTAAGACAAGGACCTCCCCGTTACACAGCGATCCCTGCTGTGTACAACTGGACTAATTGGACGAACCTAGAGGGCCCCCCCAAAGTGTAGCCTGACCTTGCCCATCAATAATGTCAAGCTCTCCCCAACAGATGCTCAGATGCCATGTTTTGGTCACAATGGGACCTTAAGAGTGGGTCAAATAAATAAGGTGCTCTGCAGTTCAGTAGTCAGTGTGGCTATGGTGCCCAGTTTTAATGGCTCTGCCTCTATGTGCCTGCAGGTGCTGGGCACTGTTTTCTTCTGTGGCACCACAGCCTACCCCGTACTCCCTGCTGACTGGTTGGGCTTGTGCATTTTAATATATCTCATGCCCGATGTGGGAGTGGTCCCAGGCAACCAAAGCCTTCCCATACAGCTCACCCAGTCTTTGCATGCGGACATAAGCGGGCCGTGATTGCCCCACTACTGTTCGGCATGGTGGTGGCGGCTGGAGTAGGTACTGGAGTTGCTGGAATTGGGACCTCTGTTAACCTTTACAAAAAATTTCAGCTCAGCTGGTGGGGGACATTGGGCGGCTAGCAGACACGACCTTAGAGTTACAGTCTCAGTTAGACTCTTTGGCCGCGGTGGTCCTGCAAAACCGTCGCGGGCTGGATCTTCTCACAGCAAAGGAAGGAGGCGTCTGTCTCTACCTGCGGGAAGAATGTTGCTTCTATGCTAACAAGTCAGGAATAATTAGAAATAAAATTAAGCAATTACAAGAGGAACTAGAACACCGGAGAAAAAAGCTAGAAGACAACAATACATTTCTTTGGGAAGGTTTAGGAGAATGGCTGCCCTATCTCTTGCCTCTTCTGGGCCCAGTTGTTACCCTCCTCTTAGTTCTGTCCATCGGGCCCTGTGTCATTAATTGACTGGTGGCCTTTATTAGACAACGGGTAAACACGGTCCAGTTAATGGTCCTGCACTCCCAATATGCCCCCTTACGCCAACATGACTCACCCCTCTGCCGTTGCATCGGTGCGTATTGAGGGCCTGGACTCGAGCCCGTAACAAACTCCTTTGTGTTCTTGCATTGGCTGTCTGTGTCCTTGGGGACTGCACTGGTCGATGTTGGGCACAACAGAACAGGCAGCTTCACTGAAACACTGCTGAGGGGAGCAGCAGGCAAGACAGTAGAGGTCTGCTGTGCCATGTGGGTTGCTCCCTGGCTGGCCAGGGATAGAACTCCTGCTGCAGTGGTTGGTGATAGATTGAGAGTGCTGTGTCTTTAATCCCTGTGCCACCAGGGAGACCCTTCTCATCTTTAAATAAAAGAAAGGGGGACATGTGGTTGTAGCATACAAGGCTCCTTTCAAGTTAGACAAGAGCAGGGCACTTGATTGCCCTGGGACAATACTGATGTGCTTTCTGACCCAGGGACTGATCAGTGGAACTCCTTGTTAATTAGATTAGAGCCATAGCAGAGAGTTGAGTGTATACTCACTCTCCCTAAATCCCAAACTCCAGTGTTCAGTTTGACCCACTCTTTTGTGTCAAATAGGCTGGGATCTTGCTCTTATTCAGCATCTTGCATCCTACAGCCTGCTCCATGACTCCTGTTTCTTTTCTTTATCACTGCAGTGCTGCTGACAGGAAATTCCCCCCCCCCCCCCAAGGGGACCCAAGGGCAGTATTCAGGGGGAGATAAAGTTTCTAGGTGTGTTTGTTACAGGGCAGCCCCAATATAAAATGGGTTGCCTGGCTATGGGTCCTCACCCACATGCTAAAAAGGGACTCAAAACTCCACTGCAGGCACACACAAAGGTTAATAAAAGGTTTATTTACAAGGGAAAGGGAAATGAGGAAATGTACAACTCAGGGAGAAAAGAGGGAGATAAAGTCTTAAATGCGTCCTACCCATTCCCCAAATGGCACGCTGAGAGCTGGCTGTGAGCCAAGAGCCGTGAAGCCAAGAAGAGGGAGAGAGACTCCCAAGGCCCAGGTGTCTGGTTTTTATACCAAACCTGGCAGCTTATCTCCACCCTTAAGTCCCAGCAACCTTTCCTTTGGTGATGATGGGATTTGTCTTTCCCAATGTCTTGATGGCTTTGGTCTGGAGTTGGGGTGGAGTCCACAAAGCCTGTATGGAATTAGCTCAGGACATTCTTTTCCCCTAACATGTTCTCATGGGGAAGTTCTGAGTCCAAGGTTATCTGCCTGCTTGCATTTGCTACTGAGTTGTGGAGGTGTGGGCTAGGCTAGACTTGTGAGCAGGGGTGGGGTTGGGAGATGGGGTTGGGACTGGGAGCAGGGGTGGGGTTGGGAGTGGTCTTCTGCAGCTGCAGCCCTCCCCCTTCTATGATTTTAATGGATTGAATGTTACTAAAGAGATGCAGGACTCCAGGTCTGCCTTCATCTCTGACTGCAGGTGTGAGAATGAAGTACTGTTAGGGGGAAAGTATGCCATGAGCTAATCCCATACAGGCTTTGTGGACTCCACTCCCTCTCCAGACTAAAGCCATCAGGACACTGGGAAAGACAAATCCTGCCACCACCAAAGGGAGGATGGCTGGGACCTGAGGGAGGAGTTGGGCAGCCAGGTTGGGTATAAAAACCAAACACGTGGGCCTTGGGCTGGCTCGCTATCGCTTGCCTCCTGGCTTCAGGGCTCCTGGCTCGCGGCCAGCTCTCAGAGTGCCATTTTGGGATTCCTGATCAGCGGATCGGGTAGGACTTATTTAAAACTTTGTCTCCCACTTTTCTCCCTGAGCTGTACATTTCCTCATTTCCTCTTCCCTTGTAAATAAACCTTTTGTTAACCTTTTGCGTGTACCTGCAGTAGAGCATTGATAAGTCCTTTTAAGTGCATGGGTGAGGACCCACAGTCAGGCACCCCGTTTTGTATCGGGGTTGCTCTACAACAGTTTGGCGCCCAGCGTGGTTTCCAAGTTACACCCACGGTTGACCAGCCCAAAGTAACATTCCTTGCGTTGGTCACCATGAGTGCACTAGTTCTGCAGGACTCGCAGTATAATATTTTACTCAAGTCCTGAAAAGTCTGTTTTTTCCCTGTGTGTACAGCCCTTGTGGGTGCGTTTTTGACTCAAATATGGCCTCAACCATGAGCCTATACAGTTTCATCCCTAGCCTGAGTTCTTTCAGTTTCCTTCCGGCCTTGAATTTGAGTAGCCTTCTTCCATTAAATATCACCACCAGTTTCATTAATATAAATAACTTGATGAAGGCTGGTGTATGGCATGTGATTTTACTATCGTGTACATACATGGGTGGTTTACAAGCCATCCCTTTACAGTCTGTGCTTCTGGGTGTTTTTCTGGTAATATGTGTAAGCTCAATTTGCTACATTCTTATTTCTGTGAGGGGTGGATGTTCTACTTCACATACTGAGAATGTGCAACAACACATTCAGGCTTTAACTTAGCCATGCAACAACAAATCCAGGCTTTTAACGTGGCCATACAACAACAACATCAGGCCTTTGATTTAACTATTGAGTGCATGAGGGATGAGAACCATAACACCTTTGAGTCAGTTTATAAAAGCATACAAAATCAAGCTTTTAAAAGTATACAGGACCGGATAGATGTCGTCCTCCATAAATTGGATATGGCGGAGGCTTGGCTTATGGCACAGAGAAAGGATAGACCATCCCCTTTCCATGAGGACTGCCAATGGGCAGAGTTAGAAGAGGATGAGCATCATATTTTAAATGCTTTAATTACATCAGGACCAAATCCTCTTCCATGTGACAAGGGCCCTCCTTTGCAGACTCCTGAGGCTTCACAGCCTCCACTGCCCTCTGGGGAGGACACTAAAAAATGGCGTCTCCTCCCCACACTAGACTCGTCACCCATTTTGGCAGGAAGGATCACCCTGAGGCAGGACAGTTTCCCCTTCGCCAGATGCCAATGGGTGGCTTGAATGAACATGGGAGACCTGCTGGGTACTTTTGGTTGCACCATCCTTTCAGTACTGCGGACCTCCTAAATTGGAGGAGCTCTGTTCCCTTGTACCGGCAGGCTCCTAAGAGGATGGTAAACTTGTTTGCCTCTATCTTCGTCTCCCACCGCCCTAACTGGGCAGATATACAGTCCATGCTGCATACTTTATTAACTCTGGATGAGCAGAGGATGGTATTCAGGAAAGCCAGGGAGGAGGTTGACCGTCTCCACCAACAGGATAGGCAGTCCCCAGAGCCAGAGGTTGTTGTCCCAGAGAAAGATCCTGGATGGGACCCTAACAATGGAGAAACGGCAATGTTGGAGCTGTATAAAAAGTGTTTATTGGTAGGACTACAGCAGGGGATCCCCAAACAAAAAAACTTTAACAAAATATTGCAACTCGAGCAAGGAGCTAATGAGGATCCGTCAGAGTTCCTTGAGAGGATTCTTCAAACTTACGCTAACCACACAGATATAAACCCAGATGCCCCAGAAAATGCTCGTCTGATCACTATGGCTTTCATTACCCATAGTGCCCCAGACATAAAGAAAAAGTTAGCTAAGGTGGACCGCGTCGCAGAGATGAGTCCGTCCCAGGTAGTGGACCTGGCATTTAGGGTTTATAACAATAGAGAGGACGGGAGACCGAAAACTGCGACTGTTTTCTTACAAAGAGAGCACAGAACAGGGTTTCAGGGAAACAATAATGGACAGAGACGTGAACCCCTAGGAAGAAATCAGTGTGCTTTCTGTAGGGAAGAGAGACATTGGAAGTACAGTTGTCCCAGATTACAGGGAAGCGGCAGACGCAATAATTGTAGAAGACAGGCTAGAAGACAGAGAACACCAAGATATGATGATTCACGTAGGGGTTACAGGAGGGAATATAGAAGGAGCACACAGAACCAGGAACCAAGGAGAGAGGAAAGAAGACAAATGTTAGCACAGAGTAGAAGCTCAGATGATGATAGAGAATACAGACAGAGAAGGAATCAAGAGCCCAGTACAGAGGAAAGGAGACAAATGACAGCACAGGGTAGAGCCTCAGGTGAAGATAGGAGGGAATATGGACAGAGTAGAAGGAATCTGGAGCCAAGTGCAGAGGAAAGGAGACAAATGATAGTTCACGGAGAAAGTTCAGATGCAGAACAGGGGTGCCCTGCTGGGTTTCTAGAGAAACCCATTAGAATAACCCACTCAGAGCCCCAGGTAACACTTGCTGTGGGGGATCGTCTCATTGATTTTTTGGTGGACACTGGAGTGACATACTCAGTTTTGAATTCAAAATTAACAAAAATGAGCAAAGAGACTGCAGCAGTCACTTGGATTACGGGAAGGCCACAACAAACACCCTTCCTACAACCTTTGGAGTGCCGGCTGGGCACCACACAGCTCCAGCACAGCTTCCTATACATGGAAGAGTGTCCAATCCCTCTACTTGGTCGCGACCTTTTAAGTAAGCTCAACGCATGAATTATATTCTCACCAAAAAATCAGAGGCTTCACCTACAGGTGCCTCCAGAGCATGCTCTGCGGTTCCAGATGTTACTTACTCAAGATGCTCCACCGAAAGGTGAAATTTTACCTCCGGAAATTGTTGAAAGAGTAAGTAAATGGGTATGGGCTGATGGAACCCCAGGACGTGTGAAAAATGCAGAGCTTGTAAAGATAGAAGTGATAGAGGGGAGCAGAACCCAGAGTAGGAAGCAATAACCCTTAAAGGAGGAGGCCTTGAGGGGAATTGAGCCAGTATTGAAAAGATTCCTTCAATCTGGGCTCATTCAGCCCTGCCGCTCACCGTATAACACCCCGATTCTGCCAGTGAAGAAACCCTATACAGGCGAGTACCATTTTGTCCAAGATTTAAGGGGCATTAATGACATTGTTCGGGATTTACATCCCACCGTGCCTAATCCCTACACCTTATTAACTGCCATACCTGGTGACTTTGGGTGGCTTTCGGTATTAGACCTGAAGGATGCCTTTTTCTGTATCCCAATAGATGTCCAGGAACAACTGCTTTTTGCCTTCAAGTGGCAAGACCCTAAGTCCAAGAGCACTCTCCAGTATTGTTGGACTGTGATTCCACAGGGGGTTAAGAACTCCCCAACTATTTTTGGGAAATACTGGCCAGGGATCTCAGGAAGGTTCAATTAAACCAGGGCGTCTTGTTGCAATACGTAGATGATTTATTGATTGCAAGTCCAGACTACAAATCTTGTCTGGAAAATAAGAAAGTGGTGGTGAACCACCTGGCAGAATGTGGCTATAAGGTGTCACCTCAAAAGACACGGATCTGTAAACAAACGGTGACGTATTTGGGGTTTGAAATTAGGAAAGGCAGACGGAGCTTGATGACGGAAAGGAAACAAGTAATTTCAGCCCTTAGAGTCCCCAGCAACCGGTGACAGTTGCGTGGATTTTTGGGTATGGCTGGGTTTTGCAGGATTTGGATTCCTAACTTTGGATTAATAGCAAAACCCTTATATGAAGCTCTCAAAGGCCTGGACTCTAAACCTTTGTCTTGGACCCCAGAATGTCAAAAGGCCTTTGATGAAGTAAAAGTAAAGTTGATCTTAGCACCAGCATTAGGGCTTCCAGATCTTAGGAAGCCATTCAGACTTTATGTACATGGGAGACAGGGTGTTGGCCTAGGAGTGCTGATCCAATTGTTGGGGCCAGAAATGCAGCCCGTTGCATATCTGTCCAAACAATTGGACCACACCACTAAGGGATGGCCTCCATGTTTGCGTGCTGTGGCTGCCACTTGTGACCTCCTACATGAGGCGGAGAAGTTTATATTGGGTCAGCCCATCACCGTGTGTGTGCCACATCAGGTCTTGACATTGCTGGACCAGAAGGGTGGACTTTGGTTGACTGCCGGGCGAATGGGAAAATATCAAGCAGCTCTGTTGGATAATCCTTATGTGAAGCTGCAGGTTTCTAACTCCCTGAATTCCGCCACAATGCTTCCAAGCAATGCAGATGGACCTGAGGATGACACTTTAATCCACAACTGTTTAGAAACCATAGAAACAGTGTATGCCAGCCGACCAGATCTGACTGACCAGCCTCTGCCAGATCCAGAGTGGGAGCTATTTACAGATGGCAGCAGCTTCATGGACCAAGGCCGTCGATGTGCGGGATACGCAGTGGTGACGCTCCAGAACACCCTGGAGGCCAAGGCTCTTCCGGCAGGTACATCAGCACAAAAAGCTGAATTAATAGCCCTGACCCGTGCATTGGAACTCTCGAAAGGTAAAAGAGTCAATATATTTACTGACTCCAAGTACTCTTTTATGATTCTCCACATGCATGGGGCCATTTGGAAGGAGTGGGGACTTCTTACTGCCAGTAACAAGGACGTCAAACACCCATTAGAAATCCTGGCCCTGTTAAAAGCAGTAGCTTTACCATAAGCTGTTGCTGTGATGCATTGTCCTGGCCACCAAAAGGGTGGGTCTGACATGGCAAAGGGCAACAGGGAGCTGATCGGGTGGCTAAGGCCGCTGCCCGTTCTGCCCATTCTGCCCTCCGGGGTGCACTCATCCCTCTTGTGGACCTGACTCAGTATGCTCCTGAATACACTGAGCGGGATGAGGAGAGAGCTCGTGCATGGGGATTTACTGAGTTTGACCCCAACTCCACTTGGAGAGTAAACTCCCATGGGATGATACTCCTCCCGGAGGCCCTGGTATATCCGGTGCTAAAACATCTTCATGAAGGATCTCACTATGGGAGAGATGCCTTATTAGAAACGGTGTGCCCATATTTGAAGGGCCCGTATTTACACAAAATAGCACAACGGATCACCCGAGGTTGTGAATTATGTGCCAGGAATAACCCCAAGACTGACTCCCACCCTAAAGCCATTGGGGTTCAATATCGGGGCAAGTGTCCTTTTGAGGACTGGCAGGTGGACTTTACACAAATGCCTAGAACAACAGGCAGTTTCAAATATCTCTTGGTTTTTGTCAACACCTTCTCGGGATGGGTGGAAGCATTTCCCACAAAGACGGAAAAAGTTTCCGAGGTTGCAAAACAGCTGCTGAAGGAGATAATCCCTCGCTTAGGGTTGCCGGACTCTATCCAGAGTGATAATGGGCCGGCATTTGTCTCTGACGTCACTCATGCAGTAAGCAGTGCTTTACAGATTAACTGGAAATTGCATGCTGCATGGAGACCTCAGTCTTCCGGGCAAACAGAAAAAGTGAATCACACCTTGAAGAAAACCTTGGCAAAACTGTGCCAAGAAACACAACTTCGTTGGGACCAGGTACTATCCCTTGCCCTCCTCCGCATAAGAGTGGCACCTAGAAGTGGGCTACAATTAAGCCCCTTTAAGATTGTGTTTGGAAGACCTTTTCAGGCCTCAGTTCTGAAAGCCAGTCCAGAAATAGCACAAGATGGCCGGATCACACAATATGTGAAACACATCCAGGAGGTTCTGGCAGTAATTCATAACTTTGCAACCTCGAGGATCTCTATGCCTCCTGATCAACCATTGCATCCCTTCAGACCTGGAGATCAGGTCTTACTGAAGACTTGGCAGAGCGGGGATGCACAAAACCAGCTGTCAGAAAAATGGACTGGTCCTTATGATGTTTTGTTGAGCACACATACTTCTCTGAAACTTGCATGCATAAAACCCTGGGTACATCATTCCAGAGTTAAGAAAGCTCCAGGAGGAACTGACCCAGAGACGAAGTTCCACTGGTCTTGTGAACCCATTGAGGACTTGTGACATTTGTTTAAGAAACAGACAAAAACTTGAATGTTACTGACTTCTTTTCCATTTATTGTTGCAGGATACCCAAGGACTCACTTTTTATGAAGAAACCCTGAGAAAACTAACATGCTCTAACCAATCTTGTTCCTTTCAAAGTTTAGGAGATGTGAAATAACATCTAGGATCATGCATATACTGCCACTATTTTTTTTTCACACAGAAAGGTTTTCAATCTTGATTTTGATTTTGTTATTTCTTTTTTAACTTTTTGTTTTTTTTTTAAATTTGAGTTTTTTTTTTTTCTCTGCTTTTTTTGTTACTTTGGCCAATGAGTGAAACTGCAGTTGCATGAGATCTCCCATGCATGATAAATGGTAACAAATGAGCTCTTTGTGTCCATATGTTGTATGTCTGTATGTCCTTTCCTTGTGTCCTTGTCTTGGCCTACAGTGGTTGGCAAATTGGTATAAATGGTGCCCATATACGTTGGGAAAAAAAAAGAGTCTCCAGTTATGAGAAGAACTAAAGGTTATGGCTTGATTGTCAACATTGTACTACTGAACTAAGCCGGTGCCTTCATAGAGATTGAATATTGTTGTTTCTGTTATTTTTCTGATATTTATGGCAAAGCTTCCCAGAAATCTAAATTCAAGTACAAATTTGGTAGCCTGTCATTTGGCTGATGCAAGGAAATTTTTTTTTTTTAAAGATTTATTATTTATTTATTTATTTATTTATTTATACAAGCACTGGGTACAGTCAGAAGCACCGGAGGGTGAGAGAATTCACCAGAGTCAGAGCAGGGAGCAGAGCAGGCAGAAGGACCGAAGTACACTGCTGAGGGGAGCAGCGGGCGGCAGGAGAGGTCTGCGCGCCATGTGGTACCCTCCTCCTGTGGCCGGGGAGCAGCCGGGGATCCAACTTCACAACCCAGCGCTCAACCGCTGCACCACCGGGGAGGCCCTGATGCAAGGAAATTTTGTGGAACCTCAGTAGAGCTCCTGAGACACTCCACAAAGTATCTCCCTTTCCTCCTGGGAAAGGCATTAGATGAATTTGTTCTATTTGGCTCACCTAGTAGAGTAAAACTAGAAGGGAAGCATTGTCACTTGGGAAAACGGGTAACACCTTGACCTGATATGGATGTAAATTGTCAGTTATGATTGTCACCTTGTAATATTGTATACTTCAATTGTTTAATATCTACAGAAATTGTTTCGGAAATATAGGGAGAAAAGGTCTCAACAGATTCCTATTGATGGAACTGTTGAGTGTAAAACTTTCCTACGAAGGACTGAATAGACCTGGAAATACACCTGATATTTACTAAGTTTTCTTTGACATAATACTGATGATTTTTTTTTGTATTTTGTTCTAAATCCACAAAGTTTTCTTGTTTTGGTGACCAGGATCTGCAGCAAGGTTGCAATTTTTTTTCCAACAAAGCTAACTTGTGTTTGCATTTTCTCTCCCCTTGATACCAACACAGCATAAAAATAGTGGTAGTAATCTTTTACTACTTATCTCAGAGTCTGTTTTTGCATAACTTCCATAGGGATTTTGTTTGCTTAAACCGAAAAAAATTGGACATAAGTTTCATTGTGTGGCTTTGTGTGGAGTTCTTCCAGAAAGTTGAAACAGAGCTGAGCCAAGAAGAGGAGAACCTGTTTGCTTTGTTTGTAGGGTTCCAGAGACCTCCAAAGAAGGTGAGGAAGCTTGCCTCCATTGGCAGGACTGGACAGCCCAGCCAACGAAAAGTCCCTGGTACCCTCGAGAAGAGGAAAGCCCAGGTGGAGTCTGATGAGACCAACTTGTTCCAGAAGCCTACACGGACCGGATGTCAACAGTTTGCTCTGAATCCTATATGGAGTATTCCAACGAAGCCAGCTAAAAATTGCTGCTTAGTTATTCTGCCCTGTGATTTTATGCAAAAATAGGCAATATGGTTTAAAAGTAGATTTAGTTTGCAAACTTTTGCTATGCTGTTCAAAAAAAAATTTGGGATCAAGGTTGAGTGAATTTGTTTTTACATAAGTTGAATCATTTTAAGATTTTTTTCCCTGTGATTTTGATATATTTGCTGTCTTGTTCTGGCTAATACCTCCAGATGTTTTCTTTTGTCTTGGACTGATGAACTTTTTCCCAGGAATGGAGGACTTTTGCTTTCCACAATGGACAATACCTGGAGGGACTGTTTTTCTTTCACACTGGAACCCTGGAAAATTTTCATCTGAGACTGTATCCCAGCATCCATATATTTGATCTTCATCACCATGGAAATGGTGGCAAAAAGTGAAAGGGGGGAATTGTTAGGGGGAAAGGATGTCCTGAGCTAATCCCATACAGACTTTGTGGACTCCACCCCCTCTCCAGACCAAAGCCATCAGGACACTGGGAAAGACAAATCCCGTCACCACCAAAGGGAGGGTGGCTGGGACCTGAGGGTGGAGTTGGGCAGCCAGGTTGGGTATAAAAACCAAACACGTGGGCCTTGGGCTGGCTCACTATCACTCGCCTCCTGGCTTCAGGGCTCCTGGCTCGTGGCCAGCTCTCAGAGTGCCATTTTGGGATTCCTGATCGGCGGATCGGGTAGGACTTATTTAAAACTTTGTCTCCCACTTTTCTCCCTGAGCTGTACATTTCCTCATTTCCCCTTCCCTTGTAAATAAACCATATGTTAACCTTTTGCGTGTGCCTGCAGTAGAGCATTGATAAGTTCTTTTAAGCGCGTGGGTGAGGACCCACAGTCAGGCACCCCGTTTTGTGTCGGGGTTGCTCTACAACAGTACCACAAGTTCAATCTGCACAGCACAATTCCTGGCACTTAGTAGGTGCTCACTGGAGTCTAGTTTTCTTCCTTCTGTCTCTTGTCAGATTCCCCTAATATCTCTCAGGTCTTGAGCTATGTCCCCACTGGTCCAGGGTTGGTGGCGGCAGAGGGGCAGTGAGTGCATGAGGGCGACTTGGACCAGAAGTACTACCTGGTGACCCTGAGCCCTGGGCAGGCTTCAGGGGCTGACAAAGGTGCTGACCTGAATGTTTTCAGCTCAGCCATGTTGTAATTTGTGACCAGTTTATGTATGTGTGTCTGGGGAGGGGGATAGAAAAACAGACCGGGGAGCCTGGTGGATGCTGTGTCCATCTGGGCTGGTGCTTAGGTCAGAGGTGACGTCTTGTGTTCTCAGTGGACTGGTGAGTTTTCTGAGTGGGAGAGGCTGAAGGGCAGCAGCAGCATCTCTTTTGTAGATAAGCTCAGCTGAGGCTGTGAGGGCCCCTCTCTGCTGGACATGGGGCAGGACTCAAAGTACTTTTTCCCAGGATCCCTCATGTTTCCCCAGATGACACACGTTAGGGCTGGTGGGGCAAACAGGACCTCCAAACAAAATAAGCCTGTGTGGGGCAAACAAGGGGGATCAGTAGGTTGGGAAAAGCCCCTCTGAGCAGATCACTTCAGGTAAGGCCCGAAAGGTGAGGGCTTGGGAAGCAGAGGCAGCAGAAGCATCAGCGACTATGAGGAGGCCTGAGCCTGGGAGAGCTCCTTTTATTGGAGGGAGTCACTTTGTTACAGGGTAACCCCAATATGAAACAGGTTGCCTGACTATGGGTCCTCACCTGCGCGCTTAAAAGGGACTTATTAATACTCAACTGCAGGCACACACAAAAGGTTAAAAGGTTTATTTACAAGGGAAGGGGAAATGAAGTAATTAATAACTCAGGAAGAAAAAGAGGGAGATAAATTTGTAAATGCATCCTACCCGTTCTGCTGACCTGGAATCCAAATGACCCAGTGAGCTGGCGAAAAGCCAGGAGCCCTCAGGCCAAGAGGCCGACCCTAGCTCACATGGCTGGTTGTATTTCCAAACAGAAAACCCTGACTGCTTAACTCACCCTCAGGTTCCACCAACCCTCCCTTTGGTGACCATGGGATTTGTAGTTCTCAGGGTCTTGGTGGAGTGGGGGTGGAGTCCACAAAGCCTGCATGGAGTTTGCTCAGGACATCCTTTCCCCCCGAAAAATTTGAGTCAGGAGGGGGTCCCTTGGAGAGCCATGGAGGGAGGTCTGAGAAGGAGGGGGAGGCCTGGGTGCTCCTCCTTTAAGCAGTTTTCCTTGAAGGGATGAGGCAGGAAGGTGACATGAGCTGACGGGAGAAGGTCATGACCTTGGAAGGAAATGGACTGGTGGTGGTGAGAGGAGGTGGGACAGGAGACTCTTGGCCAGGTGAGAAATGAGGATGAAGTGGAATAGGTCTGACTATGGACATGGACTGAACATTTGGGTGCATTGGAAGTAGACAGCGAGGGGAGTGGACTGTGAAATGACCCTGGAGTTTTTGGCAGAGATAACTGGGGAACACAGGTATTCTTTACTGAGGAGGGGAAACCACAAGAAGTGAGGGGTTAGGGGAGGCCCAGGCTCCCTGGTATCTTTGGAGACAGAATCAGGCCTTCCTGGTGACCCCGCAGTGTAGGCAGGACCAGGTCCTGGCAGCTCCTGGTGCCCAGTGCTGACTCCTGTGGTCCAGGGCGTGGGACTTCTGGATTAGCTATTGTGAGGAGAAAAAAAAGGGGTCCCCTGGGAGGCTCCTCATAGGCCCTGCCACGTGGGGTGACAGCTGCCATGGGGATACTGGGGTGGTCACCATTGGACACAGGCAGAGCCCTGCACAGGGCTTAGTGTCAGTCCTGACTGGGCCCCACACTCACCCCTAGTTCTGGGTCTGGGAGCCAAGCAGCCTGGCACGCAGTGAGTGCCCAACAGTGGGTGCTGAGTGGGCGCCTCAGCCTCTGCCTTCAGGGTGTCTGCCCCTCCCCTCTGCTGTCTCCTCTGATCCTATTGTTTCCCTGCTGGTAATCAGGATGCACTGTACAGCTGGCAGGGTGGAGGTTGCTGGGATTGCATTTCAGCTTTCACTTTCAAGTGGTGGAAAGAAACTGAAAAGGTTGTGTAGGGTAAATGGTTTTTCAGGCTTTTCTGCCCTCCCACCATTAGGATGACCCTGCCAGATGGGGCCCTGCAGTTGTTACATGTTGCAAACTGCCTTGTTTATTCTGTGGGGCCATGGGAGGAGCATTGAGATATAGTCACCAAGAGAAGAGAAGCAGAAGGGAAGCAGAGGCAGGAGAGAGGCAGGAGAGAGAAGGTGCGTGTAGCTCAACCAACCTATAATGGGGAGGTCCATTACTGGTTCTAGCAGGGCTGTTGATGTCTTCATCCTCTCTTCTTTTAGTCGTCATTGTACTCGGTAGCGCTCTGCCACTCCAGTTCACTCCTATATCCTCGGCACCGCACCACACTGCACTGCACTGCACCACGCTGCACCACCCACACATGCACGCACAGATGCCACTCCATTTGGCTGAGTGCGCGTACACAGTGGGAGGGCGGAAAAGCCTGACGCTTTTCCCCCCTACTTACCCCACAATCCACCCCCTCAGGGTTTTCCGCCATACAGTCTATGTACAAGTATACACAATATTCCCTTAACCAACATGAACACTTCAGCCATGACCACAAAAGCAAGCAGTATATACACACAACATAACTAAGTTCAATTCTCCTAGGGGTGGAAAGATAAAGAAGTCACTGGTACCAACAATGGAAGATCCCTCCCAACTGGCAATATACACGCCAATTTTGTGTCTGAAGATAGTATTGTAGCTGGCATCAGTGTCCTTCCAGGTCGTGAGTACAACACTCGTGTTGCCAGCGAAGAGGCATCAGTGGGTTCTATATGTAACAAGAGTGGCGAGCTCATAATAGTCCACAGAGTCATCACAAATGTCCCCTTTAGGATGGCCCTCTGATCTGCCACCCCTGGGTGGGTAACACTCACTTGTGGCGGCCACTGGGCAGTCGCCTATGGCATTATTTGTAAATAGGCCTCCAGGCCACGACCCCAACGTGCTATCAGAGCCACCCCGTGCATGTGGGGAGACTTCACAGTCCAGGGCCATTCCCAGTCCACAGTCTGCCCTGGGTCATTTCCAGTCAGGGCTGGCAATAGAATGTTGCCCTGCTGTCCAAGTCCAGGCTTTAACAAAAAATATCCGAAGTTTGTATCTGCAATGGGATGTGAACAGCGGCACGATGCAGCAATGCCTCCACTGGAGCCAGGCCACCTTTCCTGCTCCTCTCATTTAGTGTTTGTAGCATGTCCCACAGACATCGGCTCCATTCGGCCAGCGTCAGAGTAGAGGCAGTGGCTCTCAGGCCTTGTTTTAGCAGGCTGTTATAACACTGTATAATCCCTGCAGCTTTGGGATTATAGGGAGTGTGAAACCTCCATTCAACACCCATGTCCTTGGCTCACAGCTGCACCCGGGCTC
The DNA here is from genome assembly GCF_014898055.3 of Talpa occidentalis. Taxonomy (NCBI): domain Eukaryota; kingdom Metazoa; phylum Chordata; class Mammalia; order Eulipotyphla; family Talpidae; genus Talpa; species Talpa occidentalis. The sequence continues at coordinate 49,311,544 of NW_023602073.1, read as the reverse complement.
CTGTAAAATGAGTCCCTTGATCGCTCTCCACTACCAGCAGACATCCATATGCAGCACAGAGGTGTGCTGTTGCTGCCAAAACTGCCTTCTGGTCTGCATGTGGACCAGGGTAAGCTGCCAATAACCCGGTAGCAGTGTCCACACAGGTGACTGCATACTGTTGTCCATTGGAGTGAGGTAGTGGTCCAATGATATCAATCTGCCAGAGTGTCAGGGGTACTTGCCCCCGCAACACCTGGCCTGTGGATGCAAAAGGTGTCCGGGGGTAAGTCTTGGAACACACTACACATTGTTCACAAACAGTCTGAACCTCCTCTAAAGTTACAGGTAGGCCCCAGGCATGCACAGTGGCCCACATTGGCTTTTGCCCTGTGTGGAGCAAGCATCTGTGCAGCCACTGTGCAACATCCGGCCCCAGAGCAGTTTCAAGTCATCCAACCCGGCCTAGGGTATCGGCTTCATCGTTGCCTGGTGAGGCCAATGGGGCATGTCCTGTGACATGATAAACAGTCACCTTCTTCTGATGCCCTAGATCCCATAGATCTTTCTATAGGGCCTGGCCCCACAATGGCCGATGCATGACTGTCCAGTCATTTAGATTCCACGTGTAAATCCACAGTGTCAGGCCCCTGTACTCAGCCCAAGTCTCAGTACAGATTACTGACTGACAGAGGAAGGCTCATGGGCCACCATCATCCTTACTGCTCGCAGTTCAGCCCATTGGCTGCTCTGTCCTGTCCCGGTTTCAAATGAAATAGTGTCTGTTTCTTGGTGTACAGCCACAGTTGTCCAAGAGGCTGTCTGGCCCCGACTGTAGCCGTCTGTATACTAGGACTCTGCTGGAATCAGTGCTCACCCCTCCTTGTAGGGACTAGCTTCAGGTTTGGCTTCTACACAGGCTTCTGAAGTTGGTTTCATACTGATATACATCACCGGACCAAGAACCTCCTGCAACTCTGCCCTTAAAGGGGTTGGTTGACAGCGAGCAGTGCTGTTCTAGGTATGCCCCCCAGTTTTCCAAAGTGGGTGTTTGAGCAGTACCACTATTGGGCTTTGTTGTCCAGTCCCGTACACATCCAGCTATTGGGTAGGTGGTTCTCACCAAGACAGGAACTGTGGCAGTTATTCTTTCAGTAGCTAGTAAGGTTGCATATACTGCAGCTAGTTGTTTTTCAATTAAGGAATACCTAACCTCAGCCCCCTTCCAGAGTTGGGACCAGAACCCAATAGGCTGTCGTAGCCTCACCTGAACCCTTCCTGAGTAATATGCACATCGAGCTCACAGGGTTGAGCTGGGTCAGAAACCTGCAAGGCTTGAGCAGTCTTACAGTTCGTTTGGCCATGGCAAATGCTGTGTCTGCCTCAGTGGACCAATCCCACCTGGCCCCCTCACGTATCAACATATACAAGGGTCGTAGGAGGGCCATGTGAGGTACAAATGCCCTCTAGTAACCCAGCAGGCCCAGAAAGGCTTGCAGCTGCTTCACTGTGGCTGGATTGGGGTAGGCTTATACTTTATCTATTACAGCATCAGGGATAACCTTTGTCTTACCCGACCAAACAACCCCCAAGAACTTAATGGACAGTCCAGGCCCCTATGGTTTGCTTTCGTTGATTGCCCAGCCACATGTTTTCAGGTGTGTCAATAGGAGAGGTACTGCCTTTTTTTAAATCTGCAAGAGAGTCACTAGTCAACAAAATGTCATCAATGTAATGATACAAACACACTGAATATGGCCTCTCCCTCTGGGCCAGATCTGCTGCCACCAGCCCATGGCACAGAGTAGGGCTGTGCAGGTATCCCTGTGTGCCACAGACCAGCTTTCAGCAAAATGTCGTGTCAGGGGTTCCTGAAAGGATGAGATGGCATCAGCGAAACGTTAAGGGCTGAGGGGAGGGGATGAGGTAGATGAGGAGACACTGACACTTGGTGAGTGCAAGCATCTTCTACTGAGGGATTCAGCAGGTCTTTATTTTATTCATTTTTAGCAAGCAGTGAGATGACATCATCATGTGCATACAAGCAAAGCAGAAACAATCAGTGCATTCTTTTCCCATAGACTTTTGGCTGCTACTTGCTCTCAGCATGTAGATAAATAGATAAAAAAACTAAACCTTACACTAAAACTCATTATTTCTGTCTAGACAAATACCTAAGACAGTCGATAGCTGCCAGTATACACCCCTGTCAGCTAAAGCCTAAGTATCCAAAAACTCTTCTATTCATATGACCTTCAGCTGGAGACCAGCTGCTACTTAGCTATCAGAACTTTTTCTACCTAGAAACTTCTTAACACAATTAACTTCATTTAAAAACTTTGCTAAGAAACTTCTAAAAAAAGCAAAAGAAGGACTTACTATAATCGTTGTCCTGGATTGCTTGTCAGGCATGTTCATGTGTAACAAACTCTTTTCCATTGTCAGGTAGGCGAAATTGTTTAATAACTAATTTCTAAACAGATAATTTTCCATGCCATTTACTCACAGTATCATGATACATATAAATTTATTGTTTAATGTTCTTTCTAAGAAATTTTTCTCTTTTTATGACCAAGAACAAAAAACAAAGATGTGTTAAATCTTCAGCCCCATGGTGTGAAGCACAAGGAATCTTCGGCCCCACGGTGTGAGGCCCTTTAGCTTAGCTGTTTGCCAGTGTCTTAACTGGTTGGTGTCCGGGCCAGCCGGGCAGATGAACGGGGTACCCGGGGGAGGAAGCAGGGGCTTGGTATGGGACAGGGGTACGCGAGGAGTGGAGACAAAGCCAGGATCATCGCCAGTCTCATTTATTCAGGAATGTGTACAATGTTATATAGGGTTCAGAGGAGGAGGTCTCTCATTATCTCTAGCAAGGAGAGACCACCAATGCAAACAAGCCACAGTAGCAAGCAGGGGGAAAGGTTCAGTCATCACAATAGGAAACTTGAAACCTTCCCTGGAGCTAACATTCAGTACCTGCTTCAGGCAAGAACCCGGATGTTCAGGTCTGGGCCCCGACAGATCCTCCTTTTCTATTATTTCTAATGAGAGAGCGAAAAGACAAAAACCCCTCGGGGACTGCGCCTGTCTTAGGTCCTCAGGAGTCACAGACGTGTGGCGATTTAGCACCTCAAGCCATTTTGAGTCTGCCCCCGATCTTACCCGTCATTGGCTGACCAGTCCATCGCACAGGGGAAGGGGGTTGCATCTCCAACTTATGGTAATGTACCTGAATGGGTTTTGCCTGAAGGGCCTGAATCTGTTGTCTTACAAAGGTGATTATTCTGTTAAAAATGCAAAGACCCACGACAACCAGTATCAAAAGGGATAACAGGGGACCCATGAAGGGAAGAAGGTAGGGTAGGAGTCCATTGAGACCTGTCCAGAGTGGATTTTTAGCTAGCTCCTGGCGTTTTCTTTCCAGGTCATTTTGTAACTGTCGGATTTTATTGTGGACGATTTCTGATTTTTTGGCGTAGACACAGCATTTCTCCTGTAGGACCAAGCAAATACCCCCCTTTTTCGCTGTTAGCAAATCAAGGCCCCGTCGATTTTGAAGGACTACCTCAGCTAAGGAATCAACCCGATCCTGAAGATCCTGAATAGTACTAGAAAGAGCATGAACATCATTAATAAGTTGTTGAGACAGTTTAGTATATTGTGAGAGAGATATGCTAATCCAGCTGTCCCTGAGGCCACGGCGGCAGTTATACCCAGGCCTGCAAATAAGGGAATCAGGTGTACTGCTCTCTTACTTTTACTGAAAAAATTGGTCAACCGTTGGAATGGGCATGGGCTCACTTCCAGGAACCACGTTTATGTCGGGTAGAAGGAAACCCAACACGCATTGACCGGTCCAGTTAGCCTGCAATGGATGTGATTTATTTCCAGAACGCCTGAGGAGCCTCTCTCTGTGCTCCGAACTGTGCCGACCTGGGCCGGCCGGTTTACGCAGGCTGCCTGGTGTGTACCCCCGCCCCCGGAGAGGTCACCACGTCTGAGGAGGTGAATGTGCGGGCACCTGGGTGCAGCGCACTGTGGCCCAGAACTGCCGATCAATCAAGCGATCCTCCTGCCTCAGCCTCCCATGTAGCCTGGGATTACAGGCGCGCGCCACTGCGCCCGGCGTGTCAAAAAAGTGGATAGGCTGAACCAAAAATGGGAACTGTGAAGGAGCAATTACGGTTGGGTGCAAGTGAGGAATTGGTTGTTGGAAAGGCCAAAGGCACAGGGAAACCCATTTGTAAGCATTACCAACAATTATTGGCCAGTGAGGAATTTGTTAAATTAAGTAAATTGAACGAAGAGTTGAGGATATTAAAAGTATTGTAGTCAATGCCCAACTTTTGTCTTTCAGCAGGAAGGGCAAGTGGATGATAGCTAAGTGCAGGGGGAAGGCGTGGTGCAAGCTGTTTTAAGATTGTACTGACAAAACGATATCTGGCTTTGTCTTGAGGACCTCCTCCATCGGTGACATGTACTGGGGCAGTAGTTGCCCAGCACACTGTGTCACCCACCTTTTTGTTGGCACCACAGGTGGTCAGCAAGGTAGAGGCCTGTGGCTGACTCGCAGGGGATGTCCTGATAAGAAAGCAGTATAATAAGTCTTATTATTATTGGCCATGCATTCAGAAAAGGTCTTGTAACACGAGGAGTGTACTGACTCAGCAAAGGAAGTGCAGGTACACTGCCCTCCATGTGAGGGGCCACCTATAGCTGTCCGGAGGCATTTATAGCGGGACTTATGGCTGGAGCCTGCAACAGTGACCAAATATGTGATGTGGCCAGGGCAAGTAATGTAAGAGACATACCCATTAGGAGCGGTAGAGAAATAGCCCCACCTGTACTCACAAGGTTTACCATGAAGATGTTGAGTCAAAGACACAATCTTGCCTGGATCCTTGAAGCCGGCAAAGGCCGAAGAGAAAAGTAACATCTCAGCATAGAGGATGAGTCAGGAAGCAGTCACCATGCTGTAACAAATTTGTAACAAATCTGACAAGCCCTTCAGGCAACCATTGGGCCGCATCATGAGTCTGTGAAGAGAAACATACTGATCCCCTTCCCCAGATCAGAACTGGGTCAGGGCTGTACAGAGATCCTGAAATTCAGTCTTCCAAAGTAAATGATCTCCGCCGTCAAGGACAGCCTTTACTAAAGTTTGCCAATCTAGGGGAGTGAGCCACCCTTCTGCGATAGAATCAAGAATTGTGAGAGTGAAAAGGACACTAGCACCATATTGGGTAACGGCGGTTTTTAATTCTTTTAAATTTGGAAATTATGTGGTTGGTGATAACGGCGGCATTGGCCTTGAGCATCTAGAGCTTTAATAACTGGAAAGACAGAAGCCGCGGAAAAGGGTTTTTTGGGAGGCGGGAAAATGGACAAAGCCGCGGGAGCCGTGGGGGGAGGAGATAAAATGACCTCGGCGCTAACCCCACCCCATAATGGCGGCTTTAAGGTGATGTTGGCTTCAAGCCCGCCCCTTAACGGCGGCTTTGAAGCAGCCTCGGCGTCACCCCTCCCCCATAATGGCGGAGCGGGATCTGAGTTGGATGAAGTTAATTGGATCTGTTGAAGTTGAAGGGAAAGTTTATGATAACGAGCCTGTAGGCAGATGCGCTCCTCAAGGTGGGCGATTTTGGTTTTTAAGGTCGAGATTAGGGTCAGCAAGTTGTGAGGGCGCAGAGGCAACAGCAGCCCTGTAATAAGGAGGAGAGTGGGGATCGTAATGTGCAGCCTCCTGGAGGTTGCTCCAATCTACTTTGCCCGCCTCAGGATCCTCCCCTTTAGCGAGAGTGGGGGGAGGTTGCGAAGCAACTTTGATTTCCCTTTTGGAGTTAAGCAGTGGAAAAACTCCGCCCTCTTCTTCAGACGAGCAAGGAGGGTTTGTAGCTGCAAAAGTAAACTTGCTCAAAGAGGGATAAATTTTTTTTTTTTAATTTTTTTTTTATTTTGGGCCGGTCGGGAGAGGCCCTTTTATTTTTTTTTAAGGGTTTTTTTTTGGGTTTTTTTGGATGGATTGTCCTCCGCATCACTGTGAAATGAAATTAAGTCCTCACAGTGATCGTTGGGGGATGGGGCCCCAACCGTAGTGGGGAAAGCACTTCTAAGCAATTGTTTGGTTTCCCCCACCCTTTTTCATTTTTTTTGATTTATTGTGCCCTCTTGAGGGAACCAAGGACACAGGTCTTGAACAAAATCAAAAAAGTGGAGTAGATTTTTTTTTTGTGACCCTGACTCCTCGCGTCCTAAGTGCCACTTTTAATTGCTTCACATATATCTCATGCTGGCTTATTTCTTGTCCCATGATTCAGACGCTGTACCTGAGCTTACCTTATCCACGACGCGGCAGGGTCCCACGTCGATAAGGCTTCCTCCTGAGCTAGCTAGCTTCCTTTTCAGGCGTCTTTTCCCTCTGTAAGTTCTTCCTCGTACCCGGGCCCCACGTTGGGCGCCAAATGTCCGGGCCAGCTGGGCAGATGAACGGGGTACCCGGGGGAGGAAGCAGGGGCTTGGTATGGGACAGGGGTACGCGAGGAGTGGAGACAAAGCCAGGATCATCGCCAGTCTCATTTATTCAGGAATGTGTACAATGTTATATAGGGTTCAGAGGAGGAGGTCTCTCATTATCTCTAGCAAGGAGAGACCACCAATGCAAACAAGCCACAGTAGCAAGCAGGGGGAAAGGTTCAGTCGTCACAATAGGAAACTTGAAACCTTCCCTGGAGCTAACATTCAGTACCTGCTTCAGGCAAGAACCCGGATGTTCAGGTCTGGGCCTCAGGTCTGGGCCCCGACAGGCTGGGGCAGCAAGGCCCCCTGTAGCACCTGTGGGAACACAGTAAATGTCCATTGCCGGCTTTCCCACGAAAAGGCAAACTGGTCTTGACTCTCTGGAGCTATATCTACCGAAAAAAAAACATTTGCCAGATCGGCTACAAAATAATACATGCCTGGCTTGTGGCTCTGACTATCCATCAAGACTGCCACTGAAGGCACTGCAGCATGCAAGGGGGGAACTACCTTATTTAACTCACCATAATGTACTGTCATGCGCCAAGAGCCATCGGGCTTCTTCACCAGCCACACCGGTGAATTGTAGCAGCAGTGGGCAGTAAGCACAATATCCACTTTCTCCAATTCTGATATTGTGCCAGTAATTTCCTTGAGGGCTCCGAGCAACCGATATTGCTTGGTATTAGTCACTCGCCTAGGGACTGGCAGTCATATGGGTGGATGCTTAGTGTGTCCTTGCTGCAGGGGGCCTTGTTGCCCCTGCCAGATAAGTCACTGGTAAGCAGCTAAGAAAAGGGCCTCACACTGTGGGGCTGAAGATTCCTTGTGCCTCACACCGTGGGGGCTGAAGAGCTAACATCCCTTTATTTTTTGTTCTTGGTCATAAAAAGAGAAAAATTTCCCAGAAAGTAAATTTAGGCAATAAATTATAAGTATCAGTATACTGCAAATAAAAGGTATAGAAAATTACCTGTTTAGAAATTAGTTACTACACAATTTGGCCCACTTGACAATGGGAGACAATTTATTGTATATATCTGACAAGCAATCCAGCACAACAATTATAGTAAATCCTTCTTTTGTTTTTTTAGAAGTTTTCTTTTTTTGAAGTTTCTTAGGAAAGTTTTTAAATGAAGTTAACTGTGCTAAGAAGTTTCTAGGTAGAAAAAGTTCTGATAGCTGAGCAGCAGCTGGTCTCTGGCTGGAGGCCATATGAATAGAAGAGTCTTTTGATGCTTAGGCTTTAGCTGATAGGGATGTACTGGCGGCTATCCACTGTCTTAGGGAATTGTCTAGCTGAAAAAATAAGTTTTAGTGTAAGGTTTGGTTTTTTATCTATTAACCTTAACAGCTACCGTCTAGCTGAAACCCGTAGGAGCCAGTAGTCCATGGGAATTAAATACACTAATTGTTTCTGCTTTGCACATGATGATGTAATTTTTCTGATTACTAAAAATGAATAAATGAAGACCTCCTGAGTCTCTCGGCAGAATATTCTTGCACCTCATCCAGTATCAGTGTCTCCTCAATCCCCTTCCCTTCAGCCCCTAATGTGTCGCCTAGGCCATCTCATCCTTTCAGGAATCCCTGACACAACATTTTGCCGGAGGCTGGTCCCCGGCATGTCCTCGCACCACTGCCTTTACCACACGCACTCTAAGGCGAAACTCTCCGGCTGTGGTCTCTAGCCACAAGCCAAGTAGTACATCCACCCCCAGGATGTATTCTGGCATGGGCGATACATATACTTTATATTTCTTCGAGGGTAATCGCCCAATCCCCAGAGATAGTCTCGCTGCTGTCACCTTGACACTCTGGCCTCCATAGTCATCAGTGTAACAAGTAAACCCTTGAAATTTTTCTGGATTTCCATAGAGAAGAGTACATTCTGCTCCTGTATCTACTAAAACCAAAACCTTCTGCACGTTAGTCGGGGACCAGTGGATGGCAACTCCACATGTGGCCACCGCTCCCCACCCATCCCCTGTGGACGGGTTCCTTGGTCCTCACCTTATTTGAAAGTGATCAGGCCATCGCTCGAGGACGGGGTTGGCAGCAAGTGGTCTTCCAGGTGCAGGGTGTGTGCCTGAGGCCTGGAGCTTCCAGGCTTCCCCTTAGCAGCAGCCCTTCTAATGGGTGTGAACCTCTGGGCTTCTTGCAGCTGCTTCCATAATTCTAACAAATATGCATTGGGCTTTGCATGTATTTTAATGCAATCTACAACTGCTCTCACCAAATCTGTCCACATTTGGTTATGGGTAACTTTAACAGTTTCTGTGATGCCAAGAGGCTTCCTTTCCCTCCTTGGCATTCCTTTTGACTGTCCAACAACTACCCATATTCCTTTCTGAATTTGAGAGCCAGAGCGCTCGACTTCACCCAAGCTAGCTATCATGGTTGTGACGTTGTGTATTTGATGTCCCACATAGGGTGCTAGAACTGCCATGAGGGATCCAAATGAGGATGAGGGGGCACTCTTTAATACCAAATCTTTCATCCCTGCTGTGAAATGCTCATAATTAGGACCACGAGTATTCACACTGAACATGGCCTGCCACATCCCCAATACACGGAGTACCTGTACCAGCTTGGCGTATGTCTGCCATCTGCTCACTGTCTCCAACACGTCTCCTGCATCAACCCATACTGTCCATATGGCAGCCATTATCCATTCCAGGAGGGTGTGGTCGCCCTGGCCATACCACCGGCTGTTCTGCAGCCTCTGTCTCAAGGATGGATGTGAAGTCACTGAGGCCAGTCTCTCTATCTCTTGTGCTGTGCAAATAATTCCATCCACCCCCAGGTCTCACAAATGCAGCAGCCAGGCTGCCAAGGGTTCTCCTGGTTTCTGGCGGAACTGTTTGCCCAAGTTCACCAGTTCTGCCTGGATGTATGGTCAGTACATAGTAAATTCTGTCATTTGTGGTGGACCATGGGTCACTGCTGCTTCATCTTTTGAGTCACCATCAGGTGGGCCTGGAGCATGGGACAAGCCTCCTCCTCCTCTCCTGAGGAGTCTGGCATCTCTGGAGTCACAGTTTGGATTGCCACCACCGACTGCGACTTGGGCAAAGGGCCAGCTTCCCTCTCCTTCCTTTCTGAGATGGAGTCTGGTATCACTGGAATGATGGGTTGGTTTCTCTGAACTTCTTCCTCCAGAATCCTCAAACATTGTTGCAGTATCTGCATCTCTTCCTGTATCTCATCCCTTACTTTCTGGATCGCTCTTTCTGCCTGGACTCTCGCAGAGCTGTGAGAAACACGCATCTCACGGCCCCTGCCGCCTCACGGGCACTGTATCTCTCCAGGATTTCTTCTATTTTGTATAGGGCCTGTAGCAACTGCACCAGGGATCCATCCACCTCTGGCCATTTGTGGGGAGGTGCCCACTGGGAGAGGAGGCTGGCCACTGAGTATCATCTGCTCATGGCTGGCCACCCGGGAATCCCTCTCCAGGTTTCAAAGGGTTCTATACCCATCTGCGTTGAGCTGCCCTGCTTTGAACCATCCTGCCTGCCGTCTACACCAAATGTTGCACAACCAACCCACACTGGGGAGATCCATGACCGGTTCTAGCAGGGCTGTTGGTGTCTTCATGCTCTTTGCTTTCAGTCGTCACCGTAGTTGGTAGCACTCTGCCATTTCACTCCTCCGTCCTCAGCACCACACAACACTGCACTGCCCTGTACCACGCTACGCCACCCACACATGCATGCACGCCACGCATACCACGCCAAGAGTGCCACGGTGTTTGGCTGAGTGCACGTGCACAGTGGGAGGGCAGAAAATCCTGATGCTTTTCCCCCCTACTTACCCCACAGGGTGAAAGAAGCCAGAGAAGCCCAGAATGAAGACTTGCCGAGGTCTTGGAGACCTACCAGCCTCCTGGCTCCCTGGCACCCATGCCTGCCATGTACCTGTTTGCCACACTACATGTAAAGCTCAATTCAAGCCTGAGAAAGCCACTGAGGGCTCCAGGACTCTCCTCTCCCTGTCTACTGGATCATAGAGATCTTGCTCTGTGGCCATCCTGCCACTACAGGGTGACTTCTTGAACTGGGAGAACTTTGTTACGGTGCCAGAGCTTATGGGGAGCCGTGCTACTCATGTCATCTGACAAAAGTCCGGGTATGGGGCAGATTTCTGAAAAATCAGGAATCTCATTAGCTGACTCCAAGATTCTCCTCATTTGTTTATGGCTAGTTTCTACCATTGCTAAAATACACATTTAAAAGTAAAACTGCAAATACTAATCAATTACTGAATAACCAAATTGATGACAAATGGCACTGCATGATACAAATATTGCATTTTTCATAAAATTAGTAGTCCTCTGCCAAAAAGGCAGCAGTTCAACATTTGACTTTACATTAACCAGTGAAAAAACTTCTGGAAACAAAAGGTTGTAAACATCTATCGGCCAAGTCCTTGATATAGAGATGTGGTGTCTTGAGGCAAGAGCTAATTAGAGAAAGAAGTTCCTTTACTTTAAAGTTAAGGATAACAGTTGGGTGGCAGAGGCGAGCCACGCTCCAAGTATAAGAAAATTCCTGATAAACCAGGAGACGCCATAGTTGACTCCTGCTAAATTCTTCCTGTTTGTTTAGGGCTAATTCCCTAGGATGTGACAATTGGTATGGTGGCTGTTAGAGTATGCATTCAAGAATAAGTCAACAGCAATTTGTGAATGGTTGAGCTAGTAATCACAGCAGCACAAATAACGCACTCAGAAATGGTCAATGTTACAACTACTGACATGTCACATATTGACCATTTTTTTGAGGATCAAAGGCTATAACCATCTCCTGCTTTTGCCCCTGATAAAATATTTGTAGTTCCTTAAAACAACAACCAGCAACCTTATGGAAGAAAAAATTGCCCCTTGATCTTAAAGTTAAATACGGAAACTAGGCTGACTAGATAGTAGAGGAGTGATAGGTAGAAAACTCTTTGTGTAGATTAGGAGACTTCCTCCCCTAATTGAGAGTTGGGGGCTAGGGAAGAGTCAGTGCGGCTTGCCTGGCATTAACGCCCTCCAGGCCCTTGGTTCCTTAATATCAAATCAATATTAAAACAATATACTATAGATGATAATTTCTATATAAAATCTTTCTGTTTTTTACTTTAATCATTAGTTATATGTTAGTCTAAACTTTATAGGTTAGTTAGAAATAATCTCTTTGTCTCCCTTCCCCCAGGTAATCTCCTACCCTTTGTTTTCCTTCAGCCCATAGTTAATCGTTCACCATGGCAAACTTAGAAATGTTAGTTGTAGACACATAGGCTTTTTGCTAGTAATAAAATAACTGTTAGATTGTTTAAAGTAAATAACTATTTTGAAAACATTTGTTTAGCAACTGTGCCTTCTTTAAGACAAAAAATAATAAATGTTACACCTCTGCCGGAAGGCAAACAGACCCTTGGCGGCTCCTGAAAAAGAACATGTGATGATTATTATCTTCCTACCTTATGCTTGTGTACTCACGATTTGCTTAGTATAAATAAAGGGTGCTGAGACCCTCAGGAGGATGATGTCAGCACCCTGATCAAGTGTCTGCGTCTCCTCATTCCCCTTCCCCTTCCCTTATCATTTTCTCTACAATTGCGCCACGCCTTCCCATCCTTCAGGAACCCCTGACACCCAGACTGCTGGGACTGGCTCGCAACAAGAGCTGGCCTCTCAACCCCTCAACCCAAGAGAGGTTCTGTTTCTCTGATCTCCTGGGAACCACCTTCTCTCAGCCATGAGAACCTCTTGGCTCCCAGTTTGGCTCCTGAGCAGCTACTGCTGGTTCAAACTCTGCAGGAGATTTAGGATCTGCTGGAAACATTGAAACCTCTCAAGCTTCAAGAGATGCTCTAGAAGTCTCCCCCTTTTAAAACAGGTGTGTTAGTTTTGAAAACTACTGTCTTCCAAGAAGTCAGTGGGAAGCAGCTGATTGTAATGATGGAGCTTTGGATGTGATGGGGCTGGAGTGGGTTTGGAGGTGGCCCTGGAAATGGTGTAGCTCTAAGAAGACCCCGCACAACCTCACTGAGGGGTGTCCTTCACTTATTTCAACAATGTGTCTGTAACACTCACTGGGGCAGACCCTGTTCTAATGACATTAGTGACTCTTCTAATACAACTTCATGTAATTCTTTTTCCAGTCTTGGGAAGGAAGATGTTGTAACTATCTCCATTTTGCAGATGAAGAAACTGAGGTAGAAAGGTTAAAAGACTTGAACAAGATGGTCACACAGAGAGTAGCTCAGTCCAGAGGGGACTCATAGTCAGTCCCCAGAAGCTGCCCTCCCAGGACCATCACCTGCTTTTCCCCAACTCCCAGCCAGTGGGTATTTTCTCTGACCAGGACTCACTTTCCCTTCCCTGCTGTTTTGTCCCATCGGATCCCTCACCCAGAGTTAGAGAGGACAAGGAGGAAGCCCGCAGTGGGGATCTGACCTGGCTCCTGCTGTGTTTGGGGCAGGACCTTGTCCTTGGCCCTGGCAGGTCAGGGCTGGGGAGGGACTGGCCTTCAGGTGAACTGAAAAAGCAGACAAAGCAGGGCAGGGCCCTGTGGGGGGACCCCGACTCCTTGGGGAGAGTGTTGTGTGTCCTGATGCTTCTTACCTGCTCGTACTGAGGGGGACAGGACCACAAGCAGGCTCTGGCCTGTCCTTAATGGGGGCCTGGGTCTGGGCCTCTGTCCTGGGGAGTCACAGTGTGTGATGATGGTGGGGGAGGGCAATTTGCACCCCAGGCCCAGGTGCTGGACCCAAGTTCTCTGAGCAGAGAGGGTCTGGGGTGTGGGTTCCTCAGGTTGGGAGGGGAAGGGATAAACCTATAAACCTCATGGTCTCTAGTCAGAAGCCCTGAGGAGAGCCAGGTCTGTCCTTCTTGGTCTCAGGGCCTAAGGGGTCACCAGGAAGGGCCCTGCTTCTACTGGTGGGGATCCTTGGGCCCTGCTCCCCGCTTAGCCCAGAGCTCCTGGCTGCCCTGCTCCTCTGTGTGGGCCTGGCTGCCTCCTGCCCTGTCTCTCCCCAGCCCTGAGGAGATGGCGCCCTGCTTCTGCCCCAGCTCTGTGCTCTTCCTCCTCCCCTCCCTGCTCCTCCTCTTCCAGCTGCCCCCCGGGGGTTCCCAAGGTGAGTGTGTCCCTCCCTGTCCTGTGTCTCCCTCGGTGGGTGGTCCCAGGGGCTCTGGGGACTCTTCCTTCAGGAAGGAATGCTGTTTGGGGGCCCTGGCTCTAGAAAGATGGGGGTGCTCCCCAACCACTCGTGTGATGACACAGTTAAGAGCAGTCACTGAGGGGCCTCCCTGGTGGTTCAGGGGTTAGGACTCAGCACAGCCACTCAGCACGAGTTCCATCCCTAGGCAGGGAGGTGATCCACATGGTACAGCAGACCTCTCCTGTCTCACCTGATGCTCCCCTCAGCAGTGGATTTCAGTCAATCTGTCTGTTCTGGTCCCCACTCTATCTCTGGTGAATCCTCTCACCCCGACACCTCTGGCCTGTACCCCAGTTTTTGTATGCATGAATAAATAAATCTTTAAAAAAAAAAAAAGAGCAGTCACTGAGCTGTAACATGAGGGGGGGGGTGACAATTGCTCACTGTGGGTTCATGGTGTTGTTAGGGCAATTTCCCAGAGAAATCAGAGGGCACTCAGAGAGGTGGAGAGAGATTTAATTGTCATACCAGAGGGCTCAGTGGGATTGCTCCCCAAAGGGCTGAGCACCCAAAAACAAGAATGGCAAGGTTTTAAACAGTTTGTATGAGGAAACTCGCTATCTATCATAGCATAAGCATTCTTGATTGTTCGGGAAGGGCTTCAAGGTAGTCTTGACTATCACCATGAACAAGCAGTGCAGCACACACCCAGCAACTTCTCATCTTAAGCAGAATCAAAGCGGTAGACTTCCCCCAAGCAGCAGGCTTGGGAAAGCAACAGAAACTAAACATCAGACCCCCCAAACAACAGGCTTGGGAAACTTCCTGCTTCAGTGTGACACAAAATTAGCTGCCAAAAATGTGAAAAACATTTCCCCTCATTTTTTTCTTTTATTTTATTCGTTTATTTTATTTTATTAGTTTATTTTATTGGAAACACTTGTGAGTCACTAATTCATTGCATTCCACCAGTATTTATAGAGTATCAGCCATGTGCTCGGTGCTGTGTACAAACAGATAGACCCCACCTTCAGAGAGCTGCTTCCTGTAGGAGACAGTGACTAAAGACAAGAAAACCACCCCACCCCCTCCTGTAGAGGGGCTGAGAGGAGGGACAGGCAGGGAACAGGTTGGGCAGCAGGGGAGGGAGAGGTGGGGAGGGGCAGCTATGTCCATCAAGGGGTTCAGTGTAGATGGCAGGATGCGAGCAAAGCCCTGGGGAGGGGTGCTAGGGTGAGGGTCCCCTGGAGGGAACAGTCTGTGGGGAGCTGTCTATTGCCAGGGATGCAAGGACAGAGGGGGCTGAGGATCAGCTGGAGCAGAGGGAGAGGGAGGGACACAGGAGTGGGTGTCAGAGGCCTGGGAAGGGTCACCCTGTGGGGTTGGGAGTGACTGTGGGGCTGTGGAGCCCCTGCCAGGTTGTGAGCAGAGCAGGACCTGGTTCAGCTCCCAGGTGAAAGGGGCCCAGACTGGGGGTGACAGGAGAGACTAGTCTGTGTGTGTCCAGGTGAGAGAGGAGGGGCTCAGGCCAAGCTGGGGCAGCACAGGTGAGAAGTGGCTCTTTGGAGGTGCAGGGGGCTCCTGAGACAGCACAGTCCTGTCCTGTCCTTCCCAGGCCTCCTCAGGTCAAGGGCTCTGACTGGGTATAGATTGGATAAAATTTCCTTTTTTAACATGGAGGTAACATTAATTTGCATACTGTATAGATTTTAAGTGTCCAATTTCTCATCTTAGCAACTGTATGTCTCACACACCCACTACCAAAAGTGCAATCACAATCCTACACCAAGTTGTTCCCTCTACCCTTTTTCATCTTGGTGACTGCCATTTTTTTTACTGATTAAAAAGGTTTGTTTTTTTACTGAGTATGAAGGTTGTTGATTGTGTTTTTCCCCTTCACAATGCATAAATTCATAAGGTATTTGTGTATTCATAAGGTATTTGTCTTTCTCCATTTGACTTATCATAATTTCCTCCAATTCTAGCCATGTTTATTAAAATGAAGATTTCATCTTTTTTTAAATTCTGTGTACTCATCTGTTTTTTATATACATATCACTGTTTCTTTTTTCATTTTAATTAATTTACTTTCTAACATTGTTATTCATTTGAATACAATATTTAATTTCTTCCCAGGTGTAGTCCCCATAAATCTCCCCCCATTGTAGCATCCATGATCCATCACCACAGACCCTTGTGTGCTTCCCTCCCTCTTTTGAATCCTCCTCCCCCTCCCCTGTATGCCTCAGAGCTATGGTCAGTTTGCAGTTGTGGCTTTTTCCTGACCCTTTGTTCAGTTTTTCTGTATTACACTTATATGTGAAACCTTCTGCTATTTATCTTTTCCCTTCTGATTTGTTTCACTTAGCATAATCCCCTCCAGCTCCATTCATGTTGCTGCAAATGGCATGAGCTTATCATTTTCGATCACTGTAGTAGTATTCCATTGTGTATATATACCACATCTTGATCCACTCATCTGTTTTGGGTCATATTGGTTGTTTCCATATCTTAGCTATTGTTAGTAGTGTTGCAATAAATATAAGAGTGCAGGTTCCTTTCAAATTAGTGTTTTTATGCTCTTGGGGTGATTCCTCATAGTTGAATCTCTGTATCACATGTTAGATCTTTTTTATTTTTTAAATTTTTTTTTAAAGATTTATTTATTTATGCATACAAGAACTGGGCTACAGGCCAGAGGTTTTGGGGGTGAGAGGATTCATCAGAGACAGAGTGGGGAACAGAACAGGCAGATTGACTGAAGTACACTGCTGAGGGGAGCAGTGGGAGAGTCAGGAGAGGTCTGCTGCACCATTTGGGTTTGCCCGCTGGCTGGCCGGGGATTGAACTCGTGCTACAGTGGCTGCAGACAGCTTCATAGGCTGTGTCTTAACCCCTTGTACTACCAGGAAGGCCCTGTTAGATCTATTTTTAATGTTTTGAGAAATCTCCACACAGCTTTTCATAGTGGTTGGGCTAGTTTGCACACTCACCAGCAGTGTAATAGGGTTCATTTTTCTTCACATCTTTGCCAGCATTGTTGTTTCCGTTGTTGTTGTTGTTTTTTATATATGCCCATTCTCACAGGTGTGAGGTAGTATTTCATTGTGGTTTTGATATGCCTTTCCCTGATAATAAGTTTTGTTTTTCATTTGACAACTGGCCATTTGCAATTCTTCTTTTGAGAAGTGATTTTTTTGGCTCCCTGCCCATATTTTTTTTTAAGATTTATTTGTTCATGCATACAAGAACTGGGTACAGGCCAGAGGTGTGGTGGGGGAGAGGAGTCACCAGAGGCAGAGTAGGGGACAGAACAGGCAGATTGACTGAAATACACTGCTGAGGGGAGCAGCGGGCGAGTCAGGAGAGGTCTGCTGCGCCATGTGGGTAAGCTCCCTGGCTGGGGAAAAAACTTGTGCTGCAGAGGCTGGGGATAGCCTCATAGTGCTGTGCTCAACCCCTAGCACCACTGGGGATGTCCTGCCCATTTTTTATTGGATCATTCACTTTCTCTTTGTTGAGTTGTGTAAACTCTGCACATCTTTGATATCAGTGCATTCGATATTTGCATGCTGTGCAAATCTTTTCTCCCATTCTACTAGATGTCTCTGTTTTGGTTACTGTCTCTTGCTAAACAGAATCTTTTTAGTTTGATGTAGTCCTAGCTGTTTATTTTTTTCTTTGTTTTCCTTGCTTCTGAAAATGAGTCCTCAAAGATGTTTCTGCAGCATATGTGATGGAGTGTTTTACCTATGTTTTCTTCTACATATTTTATGGTTTCAGATCTTACATTCAAGTCTTGTGTCTACATTGAGTTGAGTTTTCGTGGCGTGAGGTAGTCGTCTAGTTTCATTCCTTTGCACGTGGCTGTCCAGTTTCCCCAGCACCTTTTAATGAAGAGAGTCTCCTTGTCCAGTGTCTCTTCTTTACTCTTTTATTATAACTAGTTGATCATATGTGTGTGGTTTCATTTCTGGGCTTTCAATTTGATTCCATTGGTCTGTGTCTGTTTTTGTTCCAGTATCACACTATTTTTATTATTATGGCTTTGTAGTTTGAGTTCTGAAAGTGTAATACCTCCTTTCTTCCCTGTTTTGTCAGGACAGCTTTGTTTCTCTGAGGTTATTTGAGATTCCATATGAATTTCAGTAATATTCATCCTATTTCTTTGAAAAATGATGTTGAGATCTTTTTTATTGGAATTCTATTGAATCTACTATTGGTAGAATTACCATTTTGATAATGTTAATTCTTCTGATAATGTTAATTCTTCCTTTTATAGTTCTTCCACCTCCTTTTTTAGGTTTATTCCCAGGTATTTAATTTTTTGGTACAATTGTAATTGGGATAGCTTTCTTAATTTCTTCATCAGACTGATTGTTTGCATATAGGAAGGTTACTAATTTTTGTGTATTGATTTTATAAACTACTTTTTTACTAAGCTGGTTTATTGTTTTGATTAATTTTACCTGAGGATTTTTAATGATTCTCTCTTTATATTATCATAATAAATGCAAATAATGACAGTTTTACTTCTTCGCTTCTAGTGTGGGTTCCTTGTATGTCCTTCTCACGTAATTGCTCTAGCTAGGACTTCCTGTATTGTATTGAAAAACAGTGGTGAGAGTGGACATCCTTGTCTTGGTCCAGATCTTAAAGGGAAGGCTTTCAATTTTTCACCATTAAGAATGATGTGATTAGGGTCTCCCTGATAGCCCAGGGGTTAAAAACACAACACTATCAAGCTATTGCCAGACACTGCAGCATGAGTTCTATCCTTGGCAGGCCAGGGAGCTACCCACATGGCACAGCAGAACTCTCCTGTCTCACCAGCAGCTCCCTTCAGCAGTGTGTTTCAGTAGATGCGCCTGTTCTGCTCCCCACTCTCTCTGGTGAATACTCTAACCCTTCTCACCTGTGGCCTACACTGCAGTTCTTGTGTGCATAAATAAATAAATCTTTTTTTAAAAAAAGAATAATGTTATTATCATATTTTCTTAATCCAGTCATTTGTCCTCTAGGACTTGGGTTGTTTCATGCTTCAAATATTGTAAATAGTGCTGCAGGGAAAATGGGGGACATATCTCTTTTTGAATATGTGTTTTTATATCATTCAGGTAAATACCCAGAAGTGGAATTAGTGCACCATATGGTAATCCTATTTTATTTTTTTCAGGAACAAATTTTCCAGAGTGGCTGCCCCAAATATATTCTCTTTTTTTTAAGATTTATTTTTATTTAAACAAGAACTGGGGTATAGGCCAGAGGTGCGGGAGGGTGAGAGGATTCACCAGAGACAGAGTGGGGAGCAGAACAGGTGGGTTGACTGAAATACACTGCTGAGGGGAGCAGTAGGCGAGGCAGGAGAGGTCTGCTGTGCCATGTGGGTATCTCCCTGGCCATCCGGGAATTGAACCCGTGCTGCAGAGGCTGCTGACAGCTTCACAGTGCTGCGCTCAACCCGCTGCACCACTGGGGAGGCCCCCAAATATATTCTTATCAATGGTGCACAAGGGTCCTTTGTCCCCTGATCATCACCAAAATTTATTATTTCTTGACTTTTTGATAACAGTCATCTTACTGGTATGAGCTGAAATCATATTGATTGATTTTCAAATGTTGAACCATCCTTGTGTTGCTGGGATAAATCCCACCTTGTCATAAAGTATGATGCTTTTTATTGAATTAGGCTTGCTACAATTTTGTTGAGGATTTTTGCAAGTATGTTCATCAGAGATATTGGTGTGTAGCTTTCTTTTTCGTGATGTTGTTCTCTGCTTCTGGTATCAAGTTAAGGTTGGTCCCATAAACTTTGTCTGGTGACTTTCCCTGTTGCTCAATTATTTTGAAGAGTTGAGATGGGTAGGTCTTTGTTCATCTTTGAAGTTTTGATAGAACTCACTAGTGACAATGTCTGATCTTGAGCTTTGTTTTTGGGAAATTTTGGATTACTGTTGCAATATCCTTGCTTGTAATTTGTCTGTTCAGATTTTCTATTTCTTTCTGATTCAGTCTTGGGAGCTTGTATACTTTTAAGAATTTTCTATTTCTTCTGAGTTATTTAATTTACTGGAATGTAGATGTTTAGTGGTCTCTTATGATCCTCTGTATTCCTGAAATGTCAGTTGTAACTTCTCTTTCAATTCTGATTCTATTTGTTAGAGTTTTTCTGTTTTTCCCAGCAAGAGGTTTGTCTATTCTGTTTATTTTTAAAACCTAGCTTTTTTGCTTCCTTAATTTTTTGCACTTTCATTTCCTCATTTCATGTACTTTTGCTTTAGTTTTTATTATTTGCTTCCTTCTATTGTCTTTTGAATTAATTTGTTGTTTTTTTCTAGTTCTTTTAGGTGTAAGATTAGATAATTTATTTAAACTCTTTCCTCTTTTTTTTTTTTTTTTTAAGATTTATTTATTGGGGCCTCCCCTGGTGGCGCAGCGGTTGAGCGCTGGGCTGCGAAGCTGCCGGCAGCCTCTGCAGCGCTGGTTCAATCCCCGTCCATGGGCGAGGGTCCCACATGGCGTGAGAGACCTCTCCTGCCATGCCCACTGCTCCCCTCAGCAGTGTATTTCATCAGTCTGCCTGTTCTGTTCCCGCTCTGGCTCTGGTGAATTCTCTCACCCTCCCACGCTTCTGACTGTACCCAGTGGTTGCATAAATAAATAAATAAATCTTAAAAAAAAGATTTATTTATTTATACAAGAACCGGGGTACAGGCCAGATGCGCGGGAGGGTGAGAGGATTCACCAGAGATAGAGAGGGGAACAGAACAGGCAGACTGATGAAATACACTGCTGAGGGGCCCAGCGGGAGAGACAGGAGAGTTCTGCCGCACCATGTGGGACCCTTTCATGCCAGCTGGAATCGATTCCAGTGCTGCAGAGGCTGCGGACAGCTTCACAGTGTGGCACTCAACCTCCTGCGCCACCAGCGAGGCCCTTGAACTCTTTCTTGATTTTTGGTGTGGGGCTGTATTACTCCTCTCTTAATGCAGCTTTTGCTGTGCCCTACAGAAAGGTGTCCTTATTGCCATTTGTCCTGAAGTATTTTTACAAATTTGCTTAACCCAATAATGATTTATTAGTGTTTTGTTCCAGTCTCCACATATTAGAATTTCCCAACCATTTCTTTTATTATTGTTTTATCTTTTGATACCTTTGTGATAAGAGAGATACTTCTATCATTTCAGTCTCCAGGAATTTATTGACACTTGATTTCTTTCTTTAAAAAAAAAAAAAAGATTTATTTATTTATGCATACAAGAACTGGAGCACAGGTCAGAGGTGTGGGGTGAGAGGATTCACCAGAGAGAGAGTGGGGAGCAGAACAGGCAGATTGACTGAAATACACTGCTAAGGGAAGCAGCGGGCAAGACAGGAGAGGTCTGATGGGCCAAGTGTGTTGCTCCCTGGTCGGGGATCTAACACTTGTTGCAGTGGCTGCGGATAGTTTCATAGGTTGCGTGTCAACCCCTTGCACCACCAGGGAGGCCCGGACACTCGGTTTCTGACTCAGCATATGATCTGTTCTGCAGACTGTTTCTTCTGACTTGAGAAAAATATTTACTCTGCTTTTTTTGGGGTTTAGTGAACTATAAATATCTATTAATTCTGTGTGATATTTTTCCTCAATTAAGGCAACTGTTTCCTTGTTGATTTTCTGTCTAGTGTATGTGTACATTGATGAAAGTGGGGTGCTGAAGTCCTTTACCACTGCTGTGTGTCAGGTTCAGGTTTATTAACAGTTGCCTTAAATATTTTGATACTCCTTTATTTGATGCCTATATTTGATGAGTTTTAGGTCTTCCTGATGTGTGATTTCATGACATTTATTACCTTTGTTACTTTTTTTGAACTAGAAGTCAATTTTATTTGATGTGGCTCTCCCTGACCTTTTATCTGGAACAACATTTTTTTTTTTTAATTTTGTTTCCAGTCACTGTTTTTGAACCTGTTTGTTTTTCTTTGGTTCTGTGATGAGACTCCTTGAAACTGCAGAAAGTTGGCCTTTGTTTTCTGTTTCAGCCGATCACTCTGCTTTTTTCATTGGCGAGTTCAGTGCAATTACATATAAGGTGATTATTGATTTACTATTGCCATTTTTGTTTTT
This sequence comes from Talpa occidentalis, assembly GCF_014898055.3. Lineage (NCBI taxonomy): Eukaryota > Metazoa > Chordata > Mammalia > Eulipotyphla > Talpidae > Talpa > Talpa occidentalis. The sequence goes on along the minus strand of NW_023602073.1, from coordinate 49,289,790 downwards.
AGTTTTCTGTTTTTACTTTTTTTTTAATTTTCTTCTTCTGATTTTTATAGGAATGTTCTTTTTAATATACTTCATAAGAAAAGTCTATTGTTTGCAAACTCCATCATCTGTTTTTTTGGAAGGTCTTTATTTTTTCCTCAGATCTGCAAGTGAGTCTTTTAGGATATAGTATTGTTGACTGGAAGTTTTCACAGTATTTTGAATATGTCATTTCATTCTCTTCTTGCATATAGAATTTCCTTGAAGAAGTCTGATAGGAATTTGTCTTATGGGAGTACCTTTATAGGTTCCCTGCTTTTCCCACATAGCCATCTGCAGTATTCTTTGTCTTGAACTCTTGGTAGATTCATGGCTATATGTCTTGGTGTAGGTCTCATTATATTTATTTAGTAGGTGTAGTTTAAAAAAAATAATAGGTGTAGTTTTATCTTTATAGACTTATATATTCATTTCCTTCCCCATATCGCCAGATTTTTTTCCATTTCATTGAATAGTTCTCTGCTCCCATCTTTTTCTCTTCCCTTCTGGAATGAATACCATTTCCTCAATGAGTTGGCTTGATCTTGAAATGTTCCTTCATTTTTCCCTCTTCCTTCATCCACCTGTGTCCTTTGTGCATTATTAGTTTTGAGGTCACATATTTGAGCTTCTGTTTGGTCTATTCTGCTTCAATAGTTTTCTCCAGAAATTTGTATTTTCTCTGTTGATCTTTTTGCATCCTATAACTCTATTATTTTATCATTTAAGGCTTAAATTTCTATTTTCTGTTCACTAATTTTATTTCCCAATCCATTTATTTATTACTCTGAATTTTGTTGTATCTCTTTGATTAGCCATTTTGTGTTTTATCCCTTTCCTTTGACTTTCTTTGTCACGGTAATTTCGAACTCTCTACCTGATAGGAAGATATGATCACCCATGTTTTTGTTCTGGTATATTGGAGAGTTGTTCTCCTCTTGTGATTTCATTTTCCCATGTTCAAGTTGCTATTTGGCATGTTTATCTGTGCCTGTTTTGCTGATTTAGGTTTCTTATTTAAAAAAAAAATCATTTGTGGCATTAACTTAGAGATTTGAAATACTTTTAACTTCCATTTGGTAGTATTATAGTTTTAGATTTTTGAGCTTTCTAGACTTCTGCAGGTCTACAGAATTTATGAGATGCTGTGTCACAGGGTGTGGGTGTGGAGTAGGGTCATCTAACCTCTAGAGTACATGCTCTGGCAGGGGACATGCTAGCTCAGGTTTGTGACACCGCTGATTGCCCACCTGTTCTGTTTTTCAGGCTTGAGACGCTGCATGTGCACATTGTCAGTGAACCTCAGGATGTCAGCCCCAGTCCCAGGAGGGGACAGTGGTTGTGTACTCCACACTGTGTCCTTGTCCTTTTCACTAGGGACCTGGTCTGCTGAGAACATCCAGCTTGTCTGCATGTATTCCCTCTCAGCCAAGGATCTGTATCTCCACAACTTTTTAGCTATGTTTTCCTAAAAAACTGGTCAAGGCCTGGTTGAGTGGCAGTGCCACAATTTGTACTGAAGCATCCATCCTTGACCACAGGTTCCAAGTGTCTCTCTCCACCTACATCTTATTCTTTTTTTTTCTAAAGATTTATTTACTTATGCATACAAGACCTAAGGTATAGGCCAGAGGTGCAAGAGGGCAAGAGGATTCACCAGAGACAGAGTGGGGAGCAGAACAGGCAGATCTACTGAAAGACATTGCTGAGGGGAGCAACAGGCAGGACAGGAGAGGTCTGCTGAGCCATGTGGATTAGCTCCCTGGCTGGGAATCGAACTTGCACTGCTGCAGTAGCTGCAGATTGCTTCATAGTGCTGATGCTTAACCCCTTGCACCACCAGGGAGGCCCCCTACATCTTATTCAAGGAAACATGAATCTCCTCTGTGTCCCTTTGGTGCTGACATTCTCATATCTGATGCCCAAGAGCTGTTCCAATTATGTTGCAAGCCACGATATTTTCTGGTTGCACTGTTCCACTGGTTAACCTAGATGATCCTCTGGGGAATGAAGCACAGAGCCTCTTTTGACACCATCTGAATCCACTCAGGAACACTTTTTGAAATGCACATTCTTGGATACTTCCCAATATACTGAGTCAGATCTGGGGAAGTCCCCACATTCTTTGTTTACAAGCCCTCCTGGTGATTCCGGTACATGCTGAAGGTGAGAACCATGGAGTTAGAGTTGTTCATGGAAGGTCCTGCTGTCAGGTACACCAGTGAATGAGGGAGTGTCTTTGATGTTATTTCTGGACCATAACATGTGGCTGGAAGATCTTCCCCAGGTTCGGATTGTAACTGCTCAGTCTCTCATATCAGCTGTCTGCTCATTTGACAATTTTCCTCAGCCTGCCTGGGCCTTCCCCACTGAAGTTGTGTGTTCCCTGCTCTTGAGGTGTGCTTCCTAAGCTTTCTATCTCCTATGTCTGTGTTCACAGAGAAGTTTCAGGTATTTGGCCCTACAGACCCCACTATGGCAGAGCTGCGTGAGGACGCCACACTGCCCTGCTCCCTGTACCCAGCCATGAGCGCAGAGGACATGGAATTGAGGTGGTTCCGCTTACATTTCTGGGAGTCAGTGTTCACCTATCAAGACCGACAGGAGCGACATGATGAGCTGATGGCCCAGTACACAGGGCGGACCTCGCTGGTAGGGGAATATCTCAGTGAGGGGGCGGCTCCTGTGACCATCCACGAGGTTCGGGCTTCTGACAATGGGCTGTACACCTGCTTCTTCAGAGATGGAGACTTCTATGAGTAAACCAGCTTGGAGCTGCAGGTGGCAGGTGGGTGACATGATTAAATATCAGAGGTTTGAGTTTGGAGCAGGGAAGAACCTAAGGACAATATAATTAAGTCTCTCATTCATTCATGAGGAAAAAGACTTGTTAATTCATTGTTGCAATACATGTAAATATACACTGCACCTACTGTTCTAAGCACTTGGATACATTACTGAAGCCAATCAAGACCTTCGCTCAGTGAGTTTGTATTTTCAAGTGGGACATAGAGCAATCATAATAAATACCAGGTTATAAATGATTAGGAAGTGATAAATGATGAGGATAATAAACTAAATGGCACAGGAGAACTGGGTCAGCAATGTGGGAGTGAAGGCAGGTTGCAATAATAAATAGGAGCTCAGCATGGTCCCATTGGAGCATCATTTGGTCCCATTGGCTCATCATTTTGTTTCTGAGCAAAAATGGTCCCTAGTATTGAGCAAAAGCAAAGTAGATATCTGGAGTTACTTTCCACACAGTTTTATTGAGAAATAATTAATATACATAGATACATAATAAATTTATTGTGTAAATATAAGGCATATAACATGATGATTTGATTTACATGTATAGTGAAATGATTGCCACAATACATTAATTACGATCCATTTTCTTTTTTAAAAAATATTTATTTATTTATGCATACAAGAACTGGGGTACAGTCCAGAGAGGGGTGGGGGAGTGAAAGAGGATTCACCAGAGACAGAGTGGGAACAGAACAGGCAGATCTACTGAAATACACTGCTGAGAGGAGCAGCAGGTGAGACAGGAGAGGTCTGCTGCTCCATGTGTGTAGTTCCCTGGCCTGCAGGGGATAGAATTCGTGCTGCAGAGGCTGTGAATAGCTTCAGAGGGTTGTGCTTAACCCCTTCAGCCACCAGGGAGACTCCTGCAATCCATTTTCTAATATAGATAGAAGAACAAGAAGCAATAGAGGAAAAATTGTTACATCACATACAAGCAAAAAAACCCACCACCACAACAAAACATTTAGTATTTACTCTTTTTTTTTTAAGATTTATTTATTTATACATACAAGAGCTGGGGTGCAGATCAGAGATCTGGGGCGGGGTGGTGAGAGGATTCACCAGAGACAGAGTTGGGAGCAGAACAGGCAGCTCAACTGAAATACACTGCTGAGGGGAGCAGTGGGCGAAACAGGAGAGGTCTGCTCTGCCATTTGGGTCACTTCCCTGGCTGGGGATCACACTTGTGCTGCAGTGGCTGCTGATAGCTTCATAGTGCTGCGTTTTAACCCCTTGCACTACCAGGGAGGCTCTTAGGAATCACTCTTGACAACCTTTCTACATATCACACAGCAGTGTTACAGGGACTGGAATTCTTTCTGCACATATATAGGGTGTGTGTGTGTGTGTGTGTGTGTGTGTGTGTATAATATATAACATCATTGTTCATTTTTGTACAGTGTTTGATTTCTCCTCTCAGGTGTTGTCCCCATAGATTTCCCACCACCAAGTCACCCATGAACCATCATCACAGTCTCTTGTGCTCTTCCTACCCCTGTCCTGCTGAATGTCTCTGATTTATAGTTTTCTGCTAGTATTTTTTCTCTCTTTTCCCTCTGATTCCTTATATCCCTTCCATAAGTGATAGCATCTGATATTTTTCTATTTCCTTCCTGTTTATTTCACTGAGCATAATCCCTTCAGCTCCAAGGGAATGGAATTTTGCCTAAGACCAGCCTCGGTAAAATGTCGTGTCAGGAGTCCCTGAAAGGATGAGACGGCGTCGGCGAAAACTTAAGGGCTAAGGGGAAGGGGATGAGGTAGTGAGGAGACACTGACACTGGATGAGGTGCAAGTATCTTCTACTGAGGGACTCAGCAGGCCTTTATTTATTAATTTTTAGCAAGCAGTGAGATTACGTCATCACATGCATAGAAGCAAAGCAGAAACAATCAGTGCATTCTTTCCCCATAGACTTTTGGCTGCTACGTGCTCTCAGCAAGAAGGCAAATTTCAAGGTTAATAGATAAAAAACTGGGCTTCCCCGATGTCGCAGTGGTTGAGCGCTGGGTTGCGAAGCTGCCCGCAGCCTCTGCAGCGCCGGTTCGATCCCCGGCTGCTCCCCGGCCACTGGAGGAGGGTCCCGCATGGAGCGCAGACCTCTCCTGCTGCCCGCTGCTCCCCTCAGCAGTGTACTTTGGTCCTTCTGCCTGTTCTGTTCCCCGCTCTGGCTCTGGTGAATTCTCTCACCTCCTGCGCTTCTGACCGTACCCAGTGCTTGTATAAATAAATAAATAAATCTTTTAAAAAAATAGATAAAAAACTAAGCCTTCCACTAAAATTCATTATTTCAGCTAGACAATTACCTAAGACAGTTGATAGCCATTGGCACACTCCTATCAGCTAAAGCCTAAGCATCAAAAGATTCTTCTATCTGCATGGCCTTCAGCTGGAGACCAGCTGCTTTCTGGTTATCACCTAGCAGGGTTTTCTACCAAAAAACTTCTTAATACAGTTAACTTCATTTAAAAACTTTCCTAAGAAACTTCTAAAAAAAGCAAAAGAAGGACTTACTATAATTGTTGTCCTGGATTGCTTGTCAGGTGTGTTCATGTATAGCAAACTCTTTCCCATTGTCAGGCAGGCCAAATTTACAGTGTTTAATTTTTAAGCAGGCAATTCTCCATGCCATGTGCTTATAATATTCTTATACATATACTTTATTGCCCAATCTATTTTCTGAGAAGTTTTTTCTTATATGACCAAGAACAAAAAACAAAGGGATGCGTATAGGTTATAGATGAATCTTCATCCCCATGGTGTGAGGCCCTTTTTCTTAGCTGCTTGCCAGTGTCTTATCTGGCTGGGGTAGCAAGGCCCCCTGCAGAATTTTTTTTTTTTTTTTTTAAGATTTATTTATTTATTTATTTATACAAGAGCTGGGGTCCAAGCCAGAGGTGTGGGGGGTGAGAGGATTCTCCAGAGATAGAGCGGGCAACAGAACAAGCAGATTGACCAAAATACACTGCTAAGGGGGCCAGTGGGCAAGTCAGGAGAGGTCTGTTATGCCATGTGGGTAGCTCCCTGGCCGGGGATCGAACTTGTGCTGCAGTGGCTGCGGATAGCTTCATAGGTTGCATCTTAACCCCTTGAGCCACCAGGGAGGCCCTGGAATAGAATTTCATTAGAGGGAATGTAGAGGGAACAGTTGGTGTGAAGACCTGGTGTGAGTGTGCATTCAGTATTTTCTGACTCACATGGGAGTGAGGAGTCATGGTGATGAGAGATGACTGGGGAGCAGAACAGGCAGACTGACTGAAATACTCTGCTGAGGGGAGCAGCGGGTGAGACAGGAGAGGTCTGCTGCACCATATGGGTTGCTCTCTGGCCGGCTGGGGATTGAACTCATGCTGCAGAGGCTGCAGATTGCTTCATAGTGCGGTGCTTAAAACCTTGTGCCACCAGGGAGGCCCTAGGAGTATTTTTATAACCAGTTTACCACAGATGAGGCAAAATCCTGTGTTCAGATGCACAATTTGAGTGTGAAGAGGATGTAAGGAATCCTGACAGATGTAACCCACAGGGATGTGCTATCAGGGAAGGAGGTGGGAGGCTGGTGATTGATATCTGGAAGTGATGTGTGAGGAGACACAGAAGCTGAGGGAGAAGAAGACCTGGGAGAGGGTGTGAGGCAGGACGGGGCTTTAAGGGTTGAACCCTGGGATTATGTTGCCTTCAAGGAGCAGGTGCAGGGAGAAAAGTCAGGAAAGGGGCTCAGCAGGGGTCCAAGTGGCAACAAGTGACTTTAAGAGAAGGGAAAACAAACCAAGATTGAGCTGGTTTCGAGGTGAAGTCAGGAGTGTCCTGTGGTGAAGGGAGACTGACTGGAAGGCCTATGGGGGTTGGGGTGTCAAATAGGAGAATCTGTTGATTCCTCCAGAACAGGTTCGATGGAGCAGTAAAAGAAGCTGCTCTGTGGTGGCTGAGATGTGGGTGAGGAGTGAGAAATCAGTTGACTGTGGAAAGAGAAGAAGGAATTTCACATCTCTGCCTTTGAACACAGCCCAGGAAACAAAAATCAAGAATCATAACCCAGAGAAAAACCCACAGTTGATTAAAGGGAAAGAAAAGATACTTTGGAAAGATTTGAATATGTTTACATAATTATAAAAATAATAGATAAAAAGCGAGAGACTAGAAATCATGAGTAAGCACATCTAAGATATGAGAGAAGCAGGGAGGAAAAAGGAAAAGAGAGGAGATGGGGGGAGACAGAGAGAGAGAGAGAGGGAGGGAGAGAGAGAATATGCTGGGACCAACTCTTAGGCGAGAGGGTGACCTGTGGGGTAGGAGTTCCGGGAACAGTCATCCTTGGTGGGGGGATTCCCTCTTCCTGAACCACAGGAGGGTGAGAGGGAGATCAGTTTGGCTATGGAAGAGTTTTGGGGTGATTAAAATAAACAAAGCAACACACATTGCACATATTTTCTAATTTCGAATATATATATATTTATTTAATCTAAAATTGCACTAAACATTTTCTGTTTTAAAAATGTATGGCAGGGCCTCCCTAGTGGTGCAAGGGGTTAAGTCTCAGCACTATCAAGCTCTCAGCAGCCACTGCAGCACTATCCCCAGCCAGGGAGCTACCCACATGGCGCAGCAGACCTCTCCTGTCTCGCCCGCTCTCCCATCGGCAGTGTCTCAGTAGATCTGCTTGTTCTGTTCCCCACTCTGTCTCTGGTGAATCCTCTTACCCTCTGTACCTCTGGCCTGTACCCCAGTTCTTGTACGCATAAATAAAAATATATCTTTAAAAAATGTACAGCGGATTTTAATTTATGCCTTCGAAAATTTTGGTAATATGTGCCTTTTCCCCCCAAGACTTCTCTGGGTTTTTATTCTTGATATATGTTCCTGGGATGTGTTTAAAGGCAGAGAGGTGAAATTCCTTCTCCTCTCCTGTGGGCATCATCTCTCTACTGCAGGGCTAGGGAAGGAGCCCAGGCCCCTCCAGCCTCTCATGCTCTTTCCTTTTGGTCTTGTGTCAGTGTCATCATCTTTATGCCCCCAGAGGGCGGCCTCCCCCAGACACCCCGAAATGCACCTTGACAGCCTCCCCTGGAGGTGTGCACAGGTGGGTCCTGCCCCACTTGGCTCTCATCTTCCCTCCGCAGGTGTGGGCTCTGCCCACCAAGTGCACATCAAGGGGCCAGTGGAGGATGGAGTGTGCGTGGAGTACATGGCCTTGGGCTGGTTCCCAGAGCCCCAGGTGCAGTGGAGAGACACCCATGGGAAGCAGTTCCTGGAGTTCTCCAAGGTCCAGTCCCAGGACACTGAGGTTCAGCATAGAGACCGCTCTGGTGGTGAGAGACAGCTCTGCGGGGAGCGTGACCTGCTCCATCCTCAACCCTGTCCAGGGTCAGGAGAAGGCCATGGCCATTGTCATCCCAGGTCAGAGCTTCTCCCCCATCCCTACTTCCTGCAAGGCAGAGGGAGGGGCCGGCACCCCCAGGTGAGCTGGGCTGGGCTGTCCTGGTCTGTGTCCTGATGGGGTCTCTGTGGGGTCTCTGTCTGCAGAGCCCTTCTTCTCCCAGGCCTCTCCCTGGAAGCCAGCTTTCCTGGTGAGCCTGACCTTACTGCTGCTCCTGCTCCTGGGGGCTGCCTGCTACACCCAGAGAGAACATTCCACACAGATGTGGGAGCTACAGGAACAGAGGAATCTGCGCTGGGCTAAGGAGGAGGACAGACAGACCAAGGAGGAGACCTTAAAAGACACAGGCAAGGCAGGACAGGGGCCAGGCTGGTGAGTGTGGCAGTGGGTGCTGACAGGGAAAAGCTGACACCAGAGCCAGAGCCCAGGGTCCCTCTGCAGGGAGATCAGAGCAGGTGGCTGAGGAGACCAGAGAGGACAGTGGAGGTTAGAGGCCGAGATGGGTCTGGAGATGGAACTTCTGAGACACAGAGAGGTTAATTTTTTGGGTTCTCTAGGCAGGTAGGTTTCTTCCTAGAGACAGAGTTTATGCTTTTTTTTTTTTTTTTTCACTCTTTCAGATGAGCTCCAGGCAATTCTAGGTAAGTTCTGCTCTCCTTTCTGAACTCTGTGTCCCCTTCCTAGGAGACATTCTGGTTCTTAGCTCACCTGATTCCTGTGTTGCCTTTCAGACCAGAGGAAGGCAGCTTACCTGGCTGGTGTGATGCTCCAGGTGTCCAGGGTCCCTGTCCCCTGTGCCCAGGGGTCCCTCCCCTTGGGTGTCTCAGTAGAGACATGTGGACCCTTCCCTGGGGTGGAAGTGGGAGCTGGTAGGAGCAGCATCCTGCTCCATGGGCTCTCCCAGATCTGGGTGCTCTTTTCCACTCACTGTTTGAGGTCCTGGGTAGACTGGTGACTCCTCGAGTCTCCTGCTTCTTGAGTCTCATCCAGCCCTGACCTTCCCACCATGGTGCTGGCTTCCCAGCCTTTAACATATCTATTTCTTGCTCAGCTACTGGAAGCAACAGCCAGTTCCCCTGAGATTTTTATAAATCAGTTCAGGACTGTGTCCTCATCCTGCTCCCTCCCCCCATAGTCACACCCAAGGGGAGTCTGTTCTCTCTGTTCTGAAGATGCTGATCAGAACATGCAGGATGGGGTGACCCTGCATGGGGGTGGGTGGGAGGAATTTCCATCTTCCAGAGAGTTTTTTTAAAAAGATTAATTTATTTATGCATACAAGAACTGGGCTACAGGCCAGAGGTGTGGGGGTGAGAGGATTCACCAGAGACAGAGTGGGGAGCAGAATAAGCAGAGTGACTGAAATACACTGCCGAGGGAAACAACAGACAGGAGAGGTCTGCTGCGCCATATGTGTTGCTCCTGGACAGGGATCGAACTCATGCTGTAGTGGCTGTGGCTAGCTTCATAGTGCTGTGCCACCAGGTAGGCCCCTTCCAGAGAGTTTTTATCTCTAGAAATACTACATATGAGAATGATGGGCCACTTCTACTCTGAGCTGGTGTGATGTCCATGTTATGTTTTCACTTCATCTTCCCATTACTTTCCAGGAAATATTGAATACAATAATTAGGGACTAATATATACATTAAAAAGTATCTTCCCATCTACTGGTTTTGATTTTATAGCAACACTGAGTATCAGGTGAAACAGGAGCTTTGAACGTTTTGGGACCCAGAGTGACTCAGTGACTTGGCCAAAGCCCCACAGCAGCAGCAGGCAGGGCTGGGTCAGTCTGTCCTGCAGGATCCAGACCTGAGCCAGGGATTTGCCACCACCCCTTGCTGTCTGCACAGGGCAGGGGGTCATGACCTCTCAGCCTCTCCCCTATAATCTCACCTGCAGAACAGGGGTGACCAGGGCCCCTGGATCACATGAGCAGGTGGTTGTGCTGAGGTCTCACCTGTGTGTTCCCTTTCAGCCTGGAGGAAGGCCCAGCTGTATGCAGGTGAGTGGCCCTGAGGGTCCTGGGACCCCCTTCCAGCCTCCCGTCTGCCTCTTCTCTATCAGGGGACCCCACCAGGAAGGGATTGTGGTTCCTGGTCTCCTCTCACTCTGGACCCTCCATGTGAGAACTGCAGGGCCCCCCTTATGACTACAGACCTGCCTCCACCTGTCCTGTCCTCCCTGCAGGTCATGTGGGATCAGGACATCTCTGACCCCTTGTCACCTGGTCCTTCCTGTGGGTGAGGACAGTGGGGGTCAGTGTGAGGAGAGGCTGCAGCAGGGACAACTATGTGGATCAGGAATTGCCAGTCTCTAGAAGATTCCCGAAATCCTGCTTAGGAGTCAGGTCTTGCTAAGGGGTCCTTGTTTATGGCTCCTTCTGTAACAAAAACTAGTGTTCTCTTTTGGATCTAGTTTTGGTTTTCCTGTTTCTTCTTGGTTCTCTGTTTCATCATGTTATGATTCATGTTTAAGCTAGATATTTGCTCTAACCCTGTTTTTGTTGCTAAGGAATCAGTTTCTTTACAGCAGGTGTTTTGAGTCTGTAGTTCATAGATTCTGGGATATTATGGTTTGGGCCTGTGAAACACCTGATATTTTATGCAAAATTGTATTGTGTGTGGGTAACAAGATGAAAATGTAATCTATGGTTTTTCAGCACTGTCACCTTCCATTTGAGGAGAATCCTCCATCTGAAACTCTTAAAGTTATTTTGTTTTTTTAAGAATTAAAGCATGAGGATTGGAAAAGGAGGAACCTGGAATGGTTGTAATCCTTTCTAAGAGAGAGGGTGGGGGGAATATCAGGAAAGAAAAGTCCAGATGGAGGAGGAGAGCAATGGGCAGTAAGTAGAGAGGTGTGTGGGGGAAGAGCCTTCTAGAGGTTTGGATGGACAGAGGGGCTGAAGGGAGGCCAAAGGTCACAGTCACTTTGTTTGAATATGGGCAGAGGAGAGACTATGCAAGGTTTGTCATGAAATATAAGGGGCTCCTTGACCCCTTTTGTAGTATTTTAGAAGAACTTACATTTTTTTAAAATAATTCTGTTAATATTCTTTTTTTTTTTAAAGATTTATTTTTATTTATTTATACAAGCACTGGGTACAGTCAGAAGCGCGGGAGGGTGAGAGACTTCACCAGAGCCAGAGCGGGGAGCAGAGCAGACAGAAGGACCGAAGTACACTGCTGAGGGGAGCAGCGGGCGGCAGGAGAGGTCTGCGCGCCATGTGGGACCCTCCTCCAGTGGCCGGGGAGCAGCTGGGGATCGAACTGGCGCTGCAGAGGCTGCGGGCAGCTTCGCAACCCAGCGCTCAACCGCTGTGCCACCGGGGAGGCCCAAGAACTTACATTTTTTAAAAAGATTTATTTTTATTTATTTTTACGTACAAGAACTGGGGCATAGGCCAGAGGTGCGGGGGCGGGGTGAGGGAATTCGCCAGAGACAGAGTGGGGAGCAGAACAGGTGGATCTATTGAAATACACTGCTGAGGGGAGCCACAGGCGAGACAGGAGAGGTCTGCTGCGCCATGTGGGTCAGCTTCCTGGCTGGGCATGGAACTCATAATGCAGTGGCTGCTGATAGTTTGATAGTGCTGAGACTAATTCCTGCACCACCAGGGAGGCCCAGAAGAACTTACATTTTTAACAACATTCTTGAGGCAACCATCTAATGAGCTTGCCTCTGATATGAACCCTTCCCCAGTGCCCTTCCAGTCCCCCCTACCCCCAGCAGGATCTGCCCTGGGTCCTGCAGGGAAGGTTGGTGTTGCTAGTGGAGGAAGATCTGAGCCTCGTGTGCCTGAGTCACGCGCCCTTTCCCTGCCCAGGGGGTTTGTATATGTCCCTGCCACAGACCCTGAGACACAGAGAGGGGGGCCATGGGGGACCTAGGGACCAGGAGTTTGAGGGTCCTCCTGAGACTCATATTGATTCTCCTGGGGACTTCATTGTATACAGTGAGGATCATATAGTCTTTTACTATTTTTCAAATTTCTGCTAAAGTTATGATTCATTTATTTTAACATAACCTATTTTTGGCCCACCTCCCTCTTTTTAATAAGAAACACCATTAATACACTCTAATCTACATTTTCATATTGACAGGTTTATAGATAGATACATGTATAACCTCATATTATTTACAAAATTGAAAATAATTTCTCACCTAATGGTTTACTAAACAATTAGCAGCCTAGTGCCATGACATGCCTAAACAATTGTTGATGTGCTGTAGTCTTGAAAATTAAAACCCATTTTTATTTTATCCTTTGTTCCTTCTGGCACTGTTCTTTTTCTTGTTTCCTCTACTCCATCTTTTTTTGTACATTGCCAAGAGTTATGGTGTAGAACATTATAGCTGGATGTTATTTAAAGTCTTTGTGAAAACAAGTAAATTTATTTATTTTTGGGATCTCAGAAAAATCTTACTTGGAGGAATAGAGTGGAGATATACATTAATTATAAACATGGTCTGGAGTTTCTGAGCGATGTAGTTCTTTACCTGTGGGAAAGACAAGCACATGTTCAGTCAATGAGTTCCTTACAAGTACATGCAGTCCTTAACATTATGATCTACACAATGCTTTTTCAAGAATACTAGTTTCCAGCATGGTGTGTGGCTGGTGAATTGAAAAGCACAATTCAGTGGTCATATCTGGGTAAAGACCTTTCTGTTCAGTTGGTGTCCAGCCTCCCAATCCTTGGGTCAAGTTTTATAGCTGAACTTTCATGGAAGGTTGCAGCATTTCTTGTGTGTGTGTGTGTGTGTGTGTGTGTGTGTGTGAGTGTGTGTGTGTGAGAATCAAAAAGATAGAGGCATCAACTAAATGTTTCCAAATATTATCCCTTGTAAATTCTGTGTTGCTGTCTCATAGATACCTAGGCATGGGCCCTGATGTGTGAGTATCTAGAGTCCCTCACATGACATGTGTGTCTCTTGCAGATTGGCGGAAGGAGCAATTCCAGGCCTGTGAGTGACTCTGTTCTCTCTGGGGCTGCTCAGCTTCTGGCCTTTCCTTCTGTTCTCTGTGTGGACACAGACTCTGCACTCTCCATGTGGGTAGGGTGGGTGCAGCTGTGACATCACACAGCTGGGCTTGGGGGTGGTGACTGGTCATGGGTGCTGAAAGGGCTCCTGAGTCTTTGGGGTCAAGGCCGGTCCCCAGGGATCCTGTGACATATTTGACCCCCAATAATCTTGTGGGTCCTTCTCTTGCTTGGAGAACTGTGGGCTGGAGCCACAGGCTCACATTTTAGGGGGCATATACTTCCCCCCACACAGCTACATATCTGGGGTGAGGTGGTGTGTGCCCTTGTTATGGTGTGGGCATAATGGGTCTCTCATTGCAGGGCCTGTCACTCTGGATCCAGGTTCTACCTGTCCTGCAGATGTCCGTCTATATGACAATAAGAGTCTGACCTGTTATGGTGAAGTCAGTGTGTTGGGTCTTGAGGGCATCACATCAGGGAGCTCTTACTGGGAAGTGTAGAGGTCAGGAGTGGAGATGACAAAGGAAGCTGGTGGGACCTTGGAATCTTCAGGAAAGGTGCAGACAGGAAATATATGGGCTGTGTTTCCCCCCAGGATGGGTTCTGGGATGTGGGGGCAAATTATGATATTTTAACCTTTACTGACCCTCCTGTTCAGCTACCCCTTAGGCAGGTTCCCCACAGGCTGGGAGTTTTCCTGGACTATGATCACGGGGACGTCTCCTTCTGACATGACTGATGGCTCCCACATCTTCTCCTTCCCTCCTGAGTCCTTCTCTGGGACTTAATTTTCATATTTCATGTGTTATTCAGGAAATGTATCCATGACCCTCTGCCCCCTGGAGGCTGGGCCCCAGAGCCCTCTGTGCCCATGAACAAGCCTCCTTCTCTGGAGGAGCCTGTGAATCCCCCAGGGGAGGGGATCCCCTCAGGCTCTGGTGTGGATGGGGCTCCCCCAGGGCCTGAAGCCCCCCTCCTCCCCTGTACCCCTGAGACCGTGTCCCCATGAGGCCCCTCCCTGCCCAGCCCTGCCCTGGGCTCTTCTTGGGGCTGCAGGTTCCCTGTGGACAAACCTCTGTGTGAGTCCCGGAGGCTGGAGTCTCATCCTCCTGCTCTGGGTGCAGTTTCCTGGGCCGTGGCTGTGAGAACAGACAGGTCAGCCCTTGTGCTGAGGCAGCAAAGGATAAAATTGACTGACTTGAACTGGTTTGGGGTTGGATGAATTTTACAATGGGAAATGATTTTCTTTTGATAATTTTTTTCATATGATTTTCATCCTGTTTGGACAAGAAAGGGGATGAGCTCTGAATTATTCTCCTAAATTAATTAATTGAAGGTCACTTTATTCAACATGAGCTTGTGTGGAGGAACCTAGAGGCTGAAGGAGGGTCCCCAGGTCTATTTTGAGGTGTGTTGACTATCTGAGCATAATAGTTGGTCACCCATCATTTTCAGTGAATTTGTAATTTTCAGTAAATTTCTGTTATTTGTTACAAGCTTCATTTGTGTCAATTTGGGTAATTCAGGAGAAGCCTTTGGGCTCCCCTTTTGTGTCAACACCAGTTAGGAAGAAGAGAATTGAGAATGAAGAAGAGACCCTCAGACTCGGGGTGACTTGGGGAGCTGTGACCTGAGCTCCAGGTGCCCCTGTGCTGATTCGGTCCTTCCACGTCACGGGAACCACAGCTGCCAGAGGAAGCAGGATCCTGAGCCCCAGACCTGCAGGGAGGAAGGTGTGATCCTTCCCCCAGGGGACACTGATGTGGTTCTGGTGGAGGAGAAGACGGAGAAGGGGAATTGGGGAGTCAGACATCAGTCATGTGTGTGACCCAGGACAAAAAGAGATTGTAATAGTTTTTACAATTTCCCTTCTTGTCATGTGTGTTTGTTTATTTGTATTTATTTGTTTATTTGTATTTACATTTCCTTTCTCCTCTTACCCCTGTGCTTTTATACAAGGTGTTGGAGCTTATTCTCATAATAGAATTTTGAGGTCACAGAGTAGACAAAGGGAATCTGACTGAATTTAAGAAATAATATAGCTTGTTAGCTACACAGATGGGGCTGTCATCTCCTCATTGTGGGAAAAGGTGAGCCTGTCTTCACTTGTAAAGGAAGCTTCTCTTGATGGTCAACAACATGCAGTTGTGTTCTATGTTAGTTCACATGTGTGTGAATGGTGTGTGTGGAGCTGAGTAGTCACAGGTGTGGACTCTCCCACCACCCATGTGTTGCTTCCTGGCCCACATGCCCCACGTGCCCTCCTGTGTGACCTGGAGCTGGACCCCAGGAGCATGTCCCTCTGCCCCCTGCACAGTGTCATGATGAGCCCTGGAGGGGACACTCCAGTCACAGCCGAGGACACGAGTCTCTCCTGGTCGTGCTGCTTTTCTTCTGGATCCTGTGATGAGATGTTGGTCATTTTTTTCAATTTGTCAAATGTTGGTTCTCCCTCAGTTACTATCCATGAAATTTTTCATTCTATTGTTACAAGGATTTATTAAAACCTACAGTTAAGTAAAAAAGTTGTGTTCATGACTTTTCAGTGTCATTGCAGAGATTATATACCTGGAAATAAATTTATGATTTATCTAGGGATTGTATAAGATTTGACTTGTGGTTTTTGTTTTTAAAGATTATTTATTTATGCATACAAGAACTGGGGTACAGGCCAGAGGTATGGGGGGTGAGAGGATTCACCAGAGACAGAGTGGGGAACAGAACAGGCAGATTGACTGAAATACACAGCTGAGGGCACAAGTGAGCAAGTCAGGAGAGGTCTGCTGTGCCACGTGGGTATCTGCCTGCCTGGGGATGGAACTCGTGCTGCAGTGGCTACAGATAGCTTCATAGTTTGCATCTTAACCCCTTGCGCCATGAGGGAGGTCTGACTTGAGATTTTACGTTAATTAAGGACATGTTTTCTATGAAGGCACATGCTGTCTGCTGAGCAGAAAAGATAATTCAGAGATTACAGTTTATTGCCCCATAGACATTAACTGCTTTTTTTCTTTATCTCAGCATATTACTTTCATTTTTTAAATTAAAAAAAAATTTCATAATGTTTATTTGGAACTTCATTTCCTGCTAGACAATAAGGAATCTATTTTTCATATTCCCCTTTGTAGCAGGTTGCAATTTACCAGTTCACTACTATGAATAAATTGAATAAATTATTTATATATTTATCTGCAAGTTGGGTTAATGACTTCCTGAAAATGACACAAAATTTCCTACTTTACAAAAAGAAAAAATATTGGATGGTTTCATTTATAGAAGGAACATAGGGAAACTATACAGGGATTGGGGGAAAAAAGACAAAACCAGCAGGAAAAGTATAAGTTGGAGCCATTGATTAGGCAGGGGGAGGAGAAAGGATCAAAACAGGAGGGAAGAGCACAAGAGTCTATGGTGATGGTTCGCAGGTATCTTGGTGGTGAGAATTCTATGGGGACAACACCTGAGAGAAGAAATCAAACATTGTAGAAAAGTGAACAATGATGTAAAAATATAGAAACAATAAAAAAATTCTTTAAAAACAGATTTTTTAAAAAAGCTTTAATTATAGTAGAAATCCTTTTATTCTAGATAATTTTGAAGAAAATACCTTAAAAATCCAGTGCTATTAAATTAAAACAGGAAACACTACAATCCCAGCTATCACACAGTTCAGCACCTCCCCCTGAAGACCTGAGGAGCAGCCTGAGGAGAGGAGGAGACACCAGGCCCCAGACAGGACAGGGCAGACCCTGGGTCTAGACTGAAGCTGCTCATCTGACACTCATGGTCCTTCTCACATCAGGAGCTTGTCCACCCCCACTGAGAGCAGCCCCAGGGCAGGAGCCCTCACCCTGCAGGGGGAGGGGAAGGAAAGGACCAGGAACAAGGCCAGGTCCCGTTGGGGAGGGACAGTCTGTCTCAGTATTGGGGTGTCTCCTCTGCCCTCCTGAACCTTAGTCAAAGGAGGGGCCACCTCAGAGGAGGAGGGTAGAGAGGGGTGATGGTGAGGGGGCCACCAAGGACTGTGGGTGGGTGAATAGAAGTTTCTGGAGCCAGTTGGGTCTCCTGTGTGACCCCTGACACAGGAGAAGCTCCAGGAGGAGCCCAGAGAACTGACTGGCAGGAAAGAGACTTGGGGGTGCTGGTCAAGGGAAAGAGAGGCTGCTTCTCTTCTACAGAAGCTGGTCTCTTGAGGGACATTGAGGGAGGAACTATGCCTGAGAATAGTGCAGGGGGCTGGTAGAGAAGGTGAGGGAAAAGGGTCAGGGATGAGGCTGAGTCTCCCTAGGCAGGCAGGGGGTGGGAAGTGCAACAGGACAGAGGGACAGTGCCCTGGGAGCCAGGGCCCTGGGAGGAGTCTCAGAACTCATGTTGGGGGAGAGAAAAAGTAGGGAGCAGGAGGGCCGGGGGTGATCTGAGCCTGGTCTCCCTAGCTAAGGGGCTGCTTAGCCAGGCAGCTGCCCTGGTTTTGTTATAGGGCAGCCCCTATATTGAACGGGTTGCCTGGCTGTGGGTCCTCACCCGCGAGCTTAAAAGGGACTTATTAATACTCCACTACAGGCACACACAAAAGGTTAATAAAAGGTTTATTTACAAGGGAAAGGAAATAAGGAAAATGTACAACTCAGGGAGAAAATAGGGAAATAAAGTCTTTAATGCGTCCTACCAGATCCACCGACCTGGAAACCCAAAGGCACTCTCAGAGCTGGCCAGATGCTGCTAGCTGGCGGAGAGCCAAATATGGGGGACCCCTCCAAAGCCCACGTGTCTGGCTTTATCCCAACCTGGCTGCTTAACCCCACCCTCAGGTCCCAGCCACCTTCCCTTTGGTGGTGATGGGATTTGGAGTTCCCAGTGTCTTTGGCTTTGGCCTGGGGTGGGGGTGGAGTCCACAAAGCCTGTATGGAATTAGCTTTAGGACATCCTTTTCCCCCTAACAATTCCCCCCTTTCACTTTTTGCCACCATTTCCATGGTGATGAAGATCGAATATATGGATGTTGGGATGCAGTCTCAGATGAACATTTTTTTACCAGGTTCCAATGTGAAAGAAAACCAGTCCCTCCAGGTATTTGTCCATTGTGGAAAGCAAAAGTCCTCCATTCCTGGAAAAACAGTTCATCAGTTCAAGCCAAAAAAAAAAAAACAACAAAAAAAAAAATCTGGAGGCATTAGCCAAAACAAGACAGCAGATATGTCAAAATCACAGGAAAAAGAAAAATCTTAAAATGGTTCAACTGATGTAAAACACAAATTTTCTCAACCTTGATCCCAAACTTTTAACAGCATAGCAAAAGTTTGCAAACTAAATCTACTTTTAAACCATTTTTCCTATTTTTGCATAAAATCACAGGGCAAAAATAACTAACAGCATTTTTTTTTTAGCTGGCTTTGTTGAAATACTCCATATAGGATCAGAGCAAACCATTGGCATCCGGTCGATGTAGGCTTCAGGTACAAAGTTGGTCTCATCAGACTCCACCTGGGCTTTCCTCTTCTCGAGGGTACCAGGGCTTTTTCGTTGGCCGGGTTGTCCAGTCCTGCCAATGGAGGCAAGCTTCCTTACCTTCTTTGGAGGTCTCTGGAACCCTACAAACAAAGCAAACAGGTTCTCCTCTTCTTGGTTCAGCTCTGTTTCAACTTTCTGGAAGAACTCCACACAAAGCCACACAATCAAACTTATGTCCAATTTTTCTGTTTAAGCAGACAAAATCCCTATGGAAGTTATGCAAAAAAAGACTCTGAGATAGTAGCAAAAAATTATTACCACTATTTGTATGCTGTGTTGGTATCAAGGGGAGAAAAAATGTGACAAGTTAGCTTTTGCTGGAAAAAAAAAATTGCAACTTTGCTGTAGATCCTGGTTACTCATAACAAAACAAAACAAAACAAAACTTTGTGGATTCAGGACAAAATGCATAAAAAAATTACCAGTATTATGTCAAAGAAAACTTAGTAAATGTCAGGTGTATTTCCAGGTCTATTCAGTCCTTTGTAGGAGTTTTTACTCACAACATTTCCATCAATAGGAATCTGTTGAGACCTTTTCTCCCTATATTTCCAGAAACAATTTCTGTAGATATTAAACAATGGAATTATACAATATTACAAGGTGACAATCACCATTGACAATTTACATACATACCAGGTACTGAGAGGTTTTTTTTATACACATTATAGAAAACCACTGTTACCATTTCTGTCCATGCCAAAGTTTTACCATTTTCCCAAGTGACAATGCTTCCCTTCCAGTTTTACTTCATTAGGTAAAAGCCAAACAGAACAAATGCATCTAATGCCTTCCCAGGAGGAAAGGGAGAAACTTTGTGGAGTGTCTCAGGAGCTCTAGTGAGGTTCCACAAAATTTCCTTGTATCAGCCAAATGACAGGCTACCAAATTTGTACTTGAATTTAGATTGCTGGGAAGCTTTGCCATAAATATCAGAAAAATAACAGAAATAATATTCAAACTCTATGAAGGCACCAGCTTAGTTCATTAGCACAATGTTGACAATCAAACCATAACCTTTAGTTTTTCTCATAACTGGAGACTCTTTTTTTTTTTTTCCCCAATGTCTATGGGCACCATGTATACCAATTTGTCAATCACTGGAGGCCAAGACAGTCAGACACAAGGACATACAGACAGACAACATATAGACACAAAGAGCTCTTTAGTTACCATTCATCACGCGTGGGATAGCCCATCCAACTGCAGTTTCACTGATAGGCCAAAGTAACAAAAAAAAAAACAAGCAGAGAAAAAAAAAACCCAAAGTCAAAAAAAACAAAAAGTTGATAGGAAATAACAAAATCAAGATTGAAAACCTTTCTATGTAAAAAAAAATACTGTCAGCATAAGCATGATCCTAGATGTTATTTTACATCTTGTCCGGGCCAGCCGGGCAGATCAACGGGGTACCCGGGGGAGGAAGCAGGGGCTTGGTATGGGACAGGGGTACGCGAGGAGTGGAGACAAAGCCAGGATCATCGCCAGTCTCATTTATTCAGGAATGTGTACAATGTTATATAGGGTTCAGAGGAGGAGGTCTCTCGTTATCTCTAGCAAGGAGAGACCACCAATGCAAACAAGCCACAGTAGCAAGCAGGGGGAAAGGATCAGTCGTCACAATAGGAAACTTGAAACCTTCCCTGGAGCTAACATTCAGTACCTGCTTCAGGCAAGAACCCGGATGTTCAGGTCTGGGCCTCAGGTCTGGGCCCCGACAACATCTCCTAAAATTTGAAAGGAAGAAGATTGGTTAGAGCATGTTAGTTTTTTTCTCAGGGTTTCTTCAGAAAAAAATGAGTTCTTGGGTATCGTGCAACAATAACTGGAAAAGAAGTCAGTAACATTCAAGTTTTTTTCTGTTTCTTAAACAAATATCTCAAGTCCTCAATGGGTTCACAAGACCAGTGGGATTTTGTCTCTGGGTCAGTTCCTTCTGGCGCTTTCTCAACTCTGGAATGATGTACCCAGAGTTTTATGGCTGCACGTTTCAGAGAAGTATGTGTGCTTAGCAAAACATCATATGGACCAGTCCATTTTTCTGACAGCTGGTTTTGGGCATCCCCACTCTGCCAGGTATTCAGTAAGACCTGATCTCCAGGTTTGAAGGGATGCAATGGTTGATCAGGAGGCATAGAGATCCTCAAGGTTGCAAAGTTATGAATTACTGCCAGAACCTCCTGGATGTGTTTTACATATTGTGTGATCAGGCAATCTTGTGCTATTTCCGGACTGGCTTTCAGAACTGAGGCCTAAAGGGTCTTCCAAACACAATTTCAAAGGGGCTTAATTGTAGCCCACTTCTAGGTGCCACTCTTATGCGGAGGAGGGCAAGGGATAGTACCTGGTCCCAACGAAGCTGTGTTTCTTGGCACAGTTTTGCCAAGGTTTTCTTTAAGGTGTGGTTCATTTTCTCCGTTTGTCCAGAAGACTGCGGTCTCCATGCAGCATGCAATTTCCAGTTGATCTGTAATGCACTGCTTACTGCATGAGTAACGTCAGAGACAAATGCCGGCCCATTATCACTCTGGATAGAGTCCGGCAACCCTAAGCGAGGAATTATCTCCTTCAGCAGCTGTTTTGCAACCTCGGAAGCTTTTTCCGTCTTTGTGGGAAATGCTTCCACCCATCCCGAGAATGTGTCCACAAAAACCAAGAGATATTTGAAGTTGCCTGTTGTTCTAGGCATTTGTGTAAAGTCCACCTGCCAGTCCTCAAAAGGGCACTTGCCTCGATATTGAACCCCAGTGGCTTTAGGGTGGGAGTCAGTCTTGGGGTTATTCCTGGCACACAGTTGACAACCTCCGGTGATCCCTTGTGCTATTCTATGCAAATATGGTCCCTTTAAATATGGGCGCACAGTTTCTAATAAGGCATCTCTCCTATAGTGAGATCCTTCATGAAGATGTTTTAGCACCGGATATACCAGGGCCTCCAGGAGGAGTATCATCCCATGGGAGTTTACTCTCCAAGTAGAGCTGGGGTCAAACTCAGTAAATCCCCATGCACGAGCTCTCTCCTCATCCCGCTCGGTGTATTCAGGAGCATACTGAGTCAGGTCCACAAGAGGGATGAGTGCACCCTGGAGGGCAGAATGGGCAGCGGCCTTAGCCATTCGATCAGCTGCCCTGCGGCCCTTTGCCATGTCAGACCCATCCTTTTGGTGGCCAGGACAATGCATCACGGCAACAGCTGATGGTAAAGCTACTGCCTTTAACAGGGCCAGGATTTCCAATGGGTGTTTGACATCCTTGTTACTAGCGGTAAGAAGTCCCTGCTCCTTCCAAATGGCCCCATGCATGTGGAGAATCATGAAAGAGTATTTTGAGTCAGTAAATATATTGACTCTTTTACCTTTTGAGAGTTTCAAGGCATGGGTCAGGGCTATTAATTCGGCTTTCTGCTCTGATGTACGTGCTGGAAGAGCCTTGGCTTCCACGGTGTTCTGGAGCGTCACTACTGAATATCCGGCACATCGACGGCCTTGATCCATGAAGCTGCTGCCATCTGTAAATAGCTCCCACTCTGGATCCGGCAGTGGCTGGTCAGTTAGATCTGGTCAGCTGGCATACACTGTGTCTATGGTTTCTAAACAGTTATGGATTAAAGTGTCATCCTCAGATCCGTCTGCATTGCTTGGAAGCAGTGTGGCAGGATTCAGGGAATTAGAAACCTGCAGTTTCACATTAGGATTGTCCAACAGAGCTGCTTGATATTTTCCCATTCGCCCAGTGGTTATCCAAAGTCTACCCTTCTGCTCCAGCAATGTCAAGACCTGATGTGGCACACACACAGTGATGGGCTGTCCCAATGTAAACTTCTCTGCCTCGTGTAGGAGGTCACAAGTGGCAGCCACAGCACGCAAACATGGAGGCCATCCCTTAGTGGTGTGGTCCAATTGTTTGGACAAATATGCAACGGGCTGCATTTCTGGCCCCAACAATTGGATCAGCACTCCTAGGCCAACCCCTTGTCTCTCATGTATATAAAGTCTGAATGGCTTCCTAAGATCTGGAAGCCTTAATGCTGGTGCTGAAATCAACTTTACTTTCATTTCATCAAAAGCCTTTTGACATTCTGGAGTCCAAGACAAAGGTTCAGAGTCCAGGCCTTTGAGAGCATCATATAAGGGTTTTGCTATTAGTCCAAAATTAGGAATCCAAAACCTACAAAACCCAGCCATATCCAAAAATCCGCGCAACTGTCACCGGTTGCTGGGGACTCTAAGGGCTGAAATTACCTGTTTTCTTTCCGTCATCAGGCTCTGTCTGCCTTTCTTAATTTCAAACCCCAAATATGTCACAGTTTGTTTGCATATCTGTGCCTTGCTAGGTGACACCTTGTAGCCACATTCTGCCAGGTGGTTCAGTACCACTATGGTATTTTCCAGACAAGATTCGTAGTCTGGACTTGCAATCAATAAATCATCTACGTATTGCAATAAGACACCCTGGTTTAGTTGAACCTTCCTGAGATCCCTGGCCAGTATTTCCCCAAAAATAGTTGGGGAGTTCTTAAACCCCTGTGGAAGCACAGTCCAGCAATACTGGAGAGTGTTCTTGGAGTTAGGGTCCTGCCACTCAAAGGCAAAAAGCAGCTGATCCTGGACATCAATTGGGATACAAAAAAGGCATCCTTCAGGTCTAATACTGAAAACTACCCAAAGTCACCAGGTATGGCAGTTAATAGGGTGTACATATTAGGCACAGTGGGATGTAAATCCTGAACAATATCATTAATAGGCCTTAAATCTTGGACAAAACAGTACTCGCCTGTATGGGGTTTCTTCACTGACAGAATCGGAGTGTTGTACGGTGAGCGGCAGGGCCGAATGAATCCACATTGAAGGAAAATTTTCAATACCGGCTCAATTCCCCTCAAGGCCTCCTCCTTTAAGGGGTATTGTTTCCTTCTCGGGGTTTTGCTCCCCTCTTGCTGCACCTCCCCCTGCAGTGACCTTTAGGGCTAATGGCTATCGCCAAGGTCCCTAGGTCCGGCTGGGCAAGGAACCAGCGCAGGGGGAGAACAGCAAAAACTCCCTGAGGCAGGGGAGTACATCAAAGTTCCCTGAAGACATGGATAAGACAGAAGCCTATCAAAGGATTTCGACCACCAGGAGCTAAAACCTTATCTCGTCTTTCTAGAACTACAAACTTTATCCCTTCATTGTCTTTCTAAAACTTCCTTCTTTCTTCTATTAAGGTCATTTGTTGTTAATTAAAAAATCATATGAAATCCTTAACACAAGGCTGACTCAAATGAAACATTACTAAACCCTGTAATAATTAAAATATAGTTTAAGTGAAAAAGTAGCTAGTAAAACAAAAAATGCGATCATATAGCTTAAAAACAAAACTAATGGATTATCTACTTAAGAAAGAGGCTAGGTCCAGATGTAAACCACTCAGCAATAAGCTAAATCCATTCACTGCTCCTGTATATATACTGGCAACTAACTCAAATAAAATCGCACTCAGATGTACACTCTCTCTTGAAGTGTGTCTGTTTGTCATTTCTTCAGCCGAATCCCTGACCACCCTGCGCAGTCTCTCAACCCTGAGACGGCCTCATCGTTCACTGCTGTGCTGGTCCACGGCACCCTCTATCACCTCTATCTTTACAGGCTCCACATTTTTCGCACGTCCTGGGGTTCCACCAGCCCATACCCCTTTACTTACTCTTTCAACAATTTCTGGAGGTAAAATTTCACCTTTTGGTGGAGCATCTTGAGTAAGCAACATCTGGAACCACAGAGCATGCTCAGGAGGAACCTGTAGGTAAAGCCTCTGATTTTTGGATGAGAATATAATTCGTGCATTGAGCTTACTTAAAAGGTCACGACCAAGTAAAGGGATGGACACTCTTCCATGTATAGGAAGCTGTGCTGGAGCTGTGTGGTGCCTCGCCGACACTCCAAAGGTTGTAGGAAGGGTTTCTGTTGTGACCTCCCCATAACCCCAATGACTGCTGTAGTCTCTTTGCTCATTTTAGTTAATTTCGAATTTAAAACTGAGTATGTTGCTCCAGTGTCCACCAAGAAATCAATCAGACGATCCCCCATAGCGAGGGTGGATCATCTTGAGTAAGCAACATCTGGAACCGCAGAGCATGCTCTGGAGGAATCTGTAGGTGAAGCCTCTGATTTTTGGGTGAGAGTATAATTCGTGCATTGAGCTTACTTAAAAGGTCATGACCAAGGAGAGGGATTGGACACTCTTCCATGTGTAGGAAGCTGTGCTGGAGCTGTGTGGTGCCCAGCAGGCACTCCAAAGGTTGCAGGAAGGGTGTCTGTTGTGACCTCCCTGTAACCCCAATGATTGCTGCAGTCTTTTTGCTCATTTTAGTCAATTTCGAATTTAAAACTGAGTATGTAGCTCCAGTGTCCACCAAGAAATCAGTCAGACAATCCCCCACAGCAAGGGTTACCCGGGGCTCCGAGGGGGTTATTTTGATGGGCCTAAGATCTAGTGGAACCCCTGTGCACCCCTATTCTTCATCTGAACCTTCTCCATGAACTATCATTTGTCTCCTTTCCTCCACGCTTGGCTCCAGATTCCTTCTATTCTGTCTATATTCCTTCCTATCTTCACCTGAGACCCTACTCTGTGCTATCACTGGTCTCCTGTCCTCTGTGCTGGGCTCTTGATTCCTTCTCTGTCCATATTCCCTATCATCATCTGAGCTTCTACTCTGTGCTAACATCTGTCTTCTTTCCTCTCTCCTTGGTTCCTGGTTCTGTGTACTCCTCCTATATTCCCTCCTATAATCCCTACTTGAATCATCCTGTCGTGGTGTCCTCTGTCTTCTATCCTGCCTTCTGTAATTACTGCGTCTACAGCTTCCCTGTAACTTGGGACAACTGTACTTCCAATGTCCCTCTTCCCTACAGAAAATGTTAGGGGGAAAAGGATGTGAGGACCCATAGCCAGGAACCCGTTTCTTATCGGGGTTGCTCTATAACAAAAGCACACTGAATTCTTCCTAGGGGTTCACGTCTCTGTCCATTACTGTTTTCCTGAAACCTGTCCTGTGTTCTCTTTGTATGAAAACGGTCGCAGGTTTCAGTCTCCTGTCCTCTCTATTATTATAAACCTTAAATGCTAAGTCCACTACCTGGGACGGACTCATCTCTGTGACGCCTTCTACCTTTGCTAACTTTCTCCTTATGTCTGGAGCACTATCTGTGATGAACGCCATAGTGATCAAACGAGCATTTTCTGGGGCATCTGGATTTATATTCATGTGGTTTGTATATGTCTGAATAATCCTCTCAAGGAACTCTGATGGATCCTCATTAGCCCCTTGTGCAAGTTCTAATATTTTGTTAAAATTTTTTTGTTTGGGGATTCCCTGCTCCAGTCCTACCAATAAACATTTTTTATACAGATTCAACTTCGCCATTCCTCCATTGTTGGTGTCCCATTCAGGATCTTCCACTGGGACAGCAATCTCTGGCTCTGGGGATTGGCTATCCTGTTGGCGGAGACGGTCAGCCTCCTCCCTGGCTTTCCTCACTACCATCCTCCGCTCATCTAGACCTAGTAAAGTATGAAACATTGACTGTATATCTGCCCAGTTGGGCCGTAGGAGAGAAAGATGGAGGCAAACAAGTTCGCCATTCTCTTAGGAGCCTGCTGGTACGGAGGAACAGAGCTCCTCCAATTTAGGAGGTCCCCAGTGCTAAAAGGATGATGGGACCAAAAGTACCCAGCAGGTCGCCCCTGTTCATTCAAGCCACCCATCGGCAACTGGCGAAGAGGAAACTGTCCTGCCTCAGGGCGATCCTTCCTGCCAAAATGGGTGCCGCTTCTAGTGTGGGGAGGAGATGCCAGTGCAGTTTCCTCCCCGAAGGGCGATGGAGGCTGTGAAGCCTCAGGATTCTGTGCGGGAGGGGCCTCGGGAGGGAACTGGTCTTGTGGAGAAGGCCTTTGTCCTGATGTGTTTAAGGTATTTAGCAAATGATACTCCTCCTCCTCTTCTAACTCCGCCCTTCTGCAGTCCTCATGGGAAGGAGAAGGTTTATCTCTTCTCTGCACCGTTAGCCTAGCCTTCGCCTCCGACCTATCCCATTTATGGAGGGCGGCCTGTATCTGGTCCTGCATACTTTTAAAAGCTGACTCAAAAACATTACAATTTTCATCCCTCACACTGTCAATAGTTAAATCAAAAGCCTGATTTTGTTGTTGCGCTTGATCCCGCATGCTTTGAAAAGCTGATTCAAAAGTCTGATTTTGTTGTTGCATAGCTAAGTTAAGAGCTTGAATTTGTTGCAGCACATTCTCAGTATGTGAAGTAGAACCTCTATTTCTCATAGAAACAAGAATGTAGCACATGGCGCCTATGCACATTACCAAAAAAACACCCAGAAACACAGACTGCAAGGGGATGGCTTGTAAACCACCCACATATGTATACAGAAGTAAAATCATGTGCCACACACTAGGTTTAATCCAATTATTTACACTTATTAAACTGGTGGTAATATTTAACGGAAAAAGGCTACTTAAATTCAAGGCCGGAAAAAAACTGAAAGAACTCAAGTTAGGGATTAAACCGCTGAAGTTCATAGTTGAGGCCATGTTTGGGTCAAAACCATACCCACAAGAGCCGTATGCAAGGGGGAAAAAAAAAAAACAGACTTTTCAAGACGTGAAACAAAGATTTTCACTGCAAGTCCTGCAGACCTAGTGCACTTTATGGTGACCAATGCAAGAAAATTACTTTGGACTGGTCAACCACGGGTGAAGCTTGGAAACCACGATGGGCACCAGCTGTTATAGGACAGCCCTGATATTGAACGGGTTGCGTGGCTGTGGGTCCTCACCCGCGTGCTTAAGAGGGACTTATGAATACTCCACTACAGGCACACACAAAAGGTTAATAAAAGGTTTATTTACAAGGGAAAAGGAAATAAGGAAAATGTACAACTCAGGGAGAAAATAGGGAAATAAAGTCTTCAATGCGTCCTACCCGATCCGCCGACCTGGAAACCCAAAGGCACTCTCAGAGCTGGCCGGATGCTGCGAGCTGGCGGAGAGCCAAAATGGGGGAACCCCTCCAAAGCCCACGTGTCTGGCTTTATCCCAACCTGGCTGCTTAACCCCACCCTCAGGTCCCAGCCACCTTCCCTTTGGTGGTGATGGGATTTGGAGTTCCCAGTGTCTTTGGCTTTGGCCTGGGGTGGGGGTGGAGTCCACAAAGCCTGTATGGAATTAGCTTTAGGACATCCTTTCCCCCTAACTGTTTCAGAGTAATGTGGACACAGAGCTCAGAGCCTCATGCTCTGGAAACCTTGGTTAAACCTTATTTCATTTGTTCCCCTTGACATTTCTTATGAGTTCTTTAAAATGCTCTACCTCTTGACTGAACAGGAGGGACAGTGGAGGCCATTTCTCCTGTGATCTCAAGGGAGATGGAGACAGAGGTTCATGCGGGTGTCCCTGGAGGGGTGTCCCTGGTAGAGAACACACACCTAAGCTCCTGGGAGCCCCCACCCCCCAAGCCAAGGAGCTCTGTCATCCCTGGAGACCCAGCCAGCAGTGGGGATGGGGATCCCTGGTTTCTGTAGGCCCCATGGTGGCTGGGCCACGACTTTGTCCCTGTGCTCCCTCAGCTGCCCTCCCCAGAGACACAGCCCCTCCTCACAAGGCTGCAGGGGAGCAGCTCACTGGGCTGGACAAGGATAGGGTTTCCATGGGGGATGTTCTCCTCACTCAGGACTGGGCTCTCTCTCAGCAGACATTGAGGGAGGTTTCAGCTGTGAGCTCCCCTCTCCCCCTGGGGTTCAGCCTTGAGCCCCCCTTCTGAGCCCTGAGCCCCTCCTGTGTCAGGGTCTCCTCAGCAGGAGAGGCTCTCAGGGCAGGGGCTGAGCAGCAGGTGTAGCTTGTTCCAGGGAGTGTGGGTTCCTCTGGGGAGTCAGGGCTGGAGCTGGGGGTGCTTCTCAGCACCTGTGCCAGGAGCAGCCTCTGCTCCCTCCCTCTGGGTGTGACAGAGGTTCTGGTCACTTGCTCTGTGATGTTCTCCAGTTCACCCTGTGTCCTGTCAGATGACAGACTATGGGGCTAACCCTCACTTGGGCAAGAAATATTTATCTTTTCTCAAGATGCATATGGCAGGTTGTCAATAAATACCCACAGGTGAGTGTAAGGATTGAGTCCTAAACCTTCCAGTAGGGATCCCTGGTGGTAAAAAGGGAGGGACAGGTTGAGGAGAAAAGCTTCTGGTTTCAGGGTGCAGGTGTGTGTGTGTGTGTTGTGTTCCATGAAAGGGGACACCCCCACCCTCTCAGGGCTCAGGCAGCTGTGAGATTGGGGAGCATGTGGGATGGACTATGCATGAGGCCTGTATGGACAGAGATGCTGCTGTGTCCCCTGCTGCCCTCTGGGAATTATTTTTTCATTGTTGAAAATGAACACAAAGAGCTCAGTCTCCAGTAAGTGAACAAGAAGGTGAATTACTTCTCACCACCCCAGGACCCTCCCAGCCTGCCTGGGGACTCTTCCACTGATTTCCATCACCACAGATTTGTTTTGCCTGTTCTTTGTATCTAGAATTCTGCATGGACTGTGTGTGTGTGTGTGTGTGTGTGTCTGGTTCCTGCTCTCCTGTCCAAATTTCCAAGGATGATGTTTGAATCCTCCTTTCTCTCCCTCAGTGTCCACCCTGAACTGGCCACCAGGGGGCAGCAGAGCCTCATGGACCCTGGGGACAAGCCTGGTGGCCTTTCTATGGCCCCTGGGCTGCTCCCCCACCAAGTAGCTCCCCTTTCTGGTGCCCCCAGGCAGGAGCTGCAGGATGGCCCTGCTTCCCTCTGGGAACCCTGCTGCTTCACAGACCCTCAGGGCTGGGGGTTTGGAGCTGTGATCTTAAATTTTTTTTAAAGGTTTATTTATGCATACAAGGACTGGGATACAGGCCAGAGATGCAGGGGGATGTGAGAGGATTCACCAGAGACATAGTGGGGTGGAGAACAGGCAGATTGACTGAAATACACTGCTGAGGGGAGCTGCAGGCAAGATAGGAGAGGTCTGCTGTGCCATGTGGGTAGCTCCCTGGGTGATGGAACTCGTGCCACAGTGGCTGGTAATAGTTTGATAGGACTGAGGCTTTAATCCTTGGGCCACCAGGGAGAACAAGGATACCCATTATCCCTATTTTGCTTTTACACATGGTATTTGATAGTTCATGAAGTGTTACTTCATTTTTTGTTTTAGTATTTTGTGTGTGTGTGTGTGTGTGTGTGTGTGTGTGTGTGTGTGTAGAAGAACTGGAGTGTAGGCAGAGGTGTGGGGGAAGTGAGAGGATTCACCAAAAACAGAGTGGGGGAAGAACAGGTGGATTTACTGAAACACACTGCTGAGGGCTGCAGATGATGAGACAAGAGAGGTCTGCTGCTCCACATGTGGGTCAGCTTTCTGACCAGGGATTGAACTCAGGTCATAGCAGTGACATCACTGAGACTTAACCCCTGGACTGGTCACCAGGGAGTTTCCTTCATTGTTTCTTTGTAAAATCATATCTCAAGTTGAGTGATTCACTCTTCCATTTTGATTCTACTATAAATTTCCATAGTAATTTTCATTTTCATTTTAATCTTTTTTCTTCCAATTCCTTTATTTTCTTCTTTAAAGCATGATTTTCAATCTTGTGTTTATTGCTTTTGTTTTTCAGTGTATTCATGTTTTCCTGATTTTTCTTGAATATCCTTGTTCTGCTTTTCTGTATCTTCTCTGAGTTCTTAAAATTTCTTTATGATGGCACACTTGAATTCTGTATGTGACAGGAACATCTTCCATTTATTTTCCATTGATTTCTAGAAATATGTTCTCTTGCTATGGTGTAATATTGACTTTCAGACTCCTTTGACCTTTTGCTGTTATTCCACCTCTCCATTGCTTTCCAGACCATACTACTGTCAGTGTTATTTTTGTTAGGTGTAGCTACACCCCTGCCACTCTGGGCTGGGGTGTTCCACAGAGGTGGCTGGGGTAGCTGCTATTGAGTAGGACCCAGTGCAGCCCGGACTGGGACCTACACTGGTTCTGAAGAGCTGGTGGTTAGACCTGGGTTCAGCAGTGCTTCCTGGAAGGTGCCTGAGAGTCACAACTGTGGCATGGGGCTCTGTGTGGCCAGGTACGGGATGAGGGCCATCTCCCAATGTGCTGCTGGATGAGTCCCGGTCAGGGTGACTTCCTGGGGGGCGGTGATTGTAGGTGATAATGGGTAGATACCTGCACAACCAGAAATGTATAGTATAATTTATAAAATTTTCTGCAAGAATATCTTTTCCCTGTGTCTCACTCCTTTCCCTTTATATATCTCTGGGCCTATGTGGAGTGATGCCTCCTCACGTCCTTTGGAATTTCAGACAACAACAGAGTAGATGCCCATTCAGAGGTGGTATGGCAGGTGCCTCAGGCCAAGAGGGCTCTTCATAGGACAGAGGGTAGCCCTGGACAGATACTAGCACTAAGAGTGAATGAGGGTCTTTGGAAGCACCCAAGTAACCTTAGCTGGCTGTTTCAGATGGGATGACAGCCCGGGGTAGATGTGTAGGCACAAGGAGGGTGATACCCACACTGTTCCAAGGCAGAGCTCAGGCCCCCAGTCAGGGTCATGCTGGGTAGGGAAAGGAGGAAAGTTTATTTATTTTTAAATATGTATTTATTTATGCATACAAGAGCTGGGGTAAAGGCCAGAGGTGTGGGGGGTGAGAGGACTCACCAGAGATAGAGTGGGGAACAGAACTGGCAAATTGACTGAAATACACTGCTGAGGGGAGCAGCGGGCGAGTCAGGAAAGGTCTGCTGCACCATGTGGATATTCCCTGGCTGGGGATTGAACTTGTGCTGCAGTGGCTGAAGATAGCTTCATAGGTTGCATCTTAACCCCTCCCGCCACCAGGGAGGCCCAAGGAGGGAAGTTGAAAGTAGAAATTATAGCCATCACTCTATGAGTGTGTGTTTCTTTTACTTTCCAGTTCCTTCTGGGAAACACCCTACTCCATCCAACCTGAAACTAAGAAGTCTGAAGAAATGACTGTAAACTTTTTGTTGCAAGAGAAAATAACCCTGTGAACCTTTAATTTTAACAATGTCCAGAGAAATTAAGCTTTAATGTTAAAGAAAAGGGGTTTAGTCCTTCCAACCAAAAGCTGATTTTAAAATCATAATTCTTTAAACTTTTGCCAATGTCTTTTGGCTAATTTAGGTATTTACCAGAGAGTACTTCAAAGCACTTGGAACAGTTACAAGATCAGTGGAATCATATGTCTCTTAAAAGAGTAAATTATTAACCCATCAGCCACTGGACAATTTATATTCGAGCAAGACAGTTCAGTGAGTTACCCCCAGTGACTTTTGACAAAGCAGCAGGAACAGGCCCTGAGCAGCTGGAGAGGCAGTGAGTGGGGTGAGTGTCCTTCCTGCAGGGTGTTCAGTGTCCCCCAGTGTTGTGCAGGAACACCTGCCCAGTGCTCTATCCCTCCTCCCTTCCCTCTCCACATTGACCCAAGGGCAACATTGGGGGCAGATATTTCTGGGTGTGTCCTCTTGGGGCAGTTCAGAGTCCAAGGTCCCTTCCTGCTCCCTCCCCCTGAGGGGTGTGGAGCTGGGGACTGGGCTGCTGAGAGCTGAGGTGGGGGCAGGGCAACCCCTCCCCCAGGAAGGTCCTGGATCATGTCACTACACAGAGGGCAGGACTCTGGTGCCTTCATCTCTGTCTGCAGGTGTGAGAATCAGGGGCCACAGACACCACCTGTGCAGCCCAGCTCCTGCACTTAGGTGCTCAGTACAGTGGTTTTTTTCCCCTCTGTTTCTTCATCAAATACTCTTCTAGCCTTTAGGCCTTGAGAATTGTCCCTACTGGACAGTGATTGGTGATGTTTGAGGAGTAAATATGGAAGAGAGAATTACTCCTTGTCTCTTTATTTATTTTCAAATTAAGTTGGAGATTCCAAGATGGACTCTAAGTTGAGATGATCATAAATGAAATTTTAAGGATGGCAAAGTGAGATGTTTCAAGAATATACAGAAATTTTGAGTTTTAATAGACCAGACTTCAGGCAGAAACCAAGCATTTCTGTGCATCAGGGTCAGTCAGTCTGGCTCCATGAAGACAGACACGGGAGGCCCCTCAGGACAGGGAGAGTGAGCCTGGGCAAGATAGTCCTGCTGGTGTGAGGCCGTGACTCTGTGAGGAGTTGGGTCCCTGGTGGGTAGAACTTGCTGTGAAGTCCACACCCTGGCAGGAGTGCGGTGAGGGTCTCAGTCACCAGGTAGTGACTCTGGGGACTGAGCCCTGGGAGAGTCTGGGGGACAGACACAGGTACTGCCCTGAATGATTCCAACTCAGTGAGATGTGATCCCCCCATTTATATTTTGGGGGATAGAATAGCAGACAGGGGAGCATGGTGAACACTGTGTCTATCAGAGGCTGGTGCTCAGGTCAGAGGTGACGTCTCGTGTTCTCAATGGACCGAGGAGTTTTCTGAGTGGACCAGGCCGAGGGACAGCAACAGCAGTGTTTCCTTTGCAGACAAGCTTAGCTGAGGCTGGTGAGGCCCCTCCCTGCTGGACATGGAGCAGGACTCACAGGGCCTCCTCTCGGGATCCCACATGGTTCCCAGATGACACATGTCAGGGCTGGGGTGGAGGACAGGATCCCCAAGCCCAATAAGCAGGTGTGAGGTGCACAAGTGGGATCACGAGGTTGGCAGAGACCCCTGTGAGCAGGTCACTTCAGATGTGGCCTGAAAGGTGCAGTTTGGGGAGCAGAGGCAGCAGGAGCATCAGGGACTGTGAGGAGGCCTGAGGCTGGGAGAGCTCTCTGAATTGGAGTCATCTGAGCCAGAGGGGGCCCCTGGGAGAGCAATGGGAGGGGGATGAGAAAGGGAGGGGGAGGCCTGGGATCCCCTCCTTTAAGCAGAGGGATCCCCTGAAGGGATGAGACAGGGAGTTGACTTGAGCTGACTGGAGAGGGTCATGGTCTTGTAGGGAAATGGACTCCTGGAAGTGAGGTTGGAGGTGGGGTGGGGCGACCCTTGGGCCAGGTGAGAAATGAGGGTGATGTGGAATAGGTGCTGTCATGGACATGGATTGAACATTTGGTACATTGGCAGTAGACTGGGTGGGGAGTGGACTGTGAAGATGACCCTGGAGGTTCTGGCAGAGATAACTGGGGGGACACAGGTGCCCTTCACTGAGAAGGGAAACTACAGAATGTGAAGGAGGAGGGGAGGCCCAGGCTCCCTGGTTTCCTTGGAGACATAGAATTGGTCCTTCCTGGTGACCCTGTGTCCTCATGGGACAGTGACTGGTCACTGTGACCAGGTCTTGGGTGACATTAACATCTGAACAAGCCACAGGCCCCGTCCACGCAATGTGGGCAGGACCATGTCCTGGCAGCTCCTGGTGCCCAGTGCTGATTCCTGGTGTCCAGGGTGTGGGGGCTCCTCAGCTACTGTGAGGAGAAGAAAACAGGACCCCTGGGGGCTCCTCACATGCTCTGCCATGTGGGGTGACAGCTGACCTGGGATCAATGGGGTGGCACAGACTGAGCCCTTCAAGGGGCTCAGAGTCAGTCCTGACTGTGCCCCACACTCACCCTTAGTTCTGGGTATGGGAGCCAAGCAGCCTGGAGCACAGTGGGTGTTCACAGTGGGTGCTGTATGGGCACCTCCCCTGTGCCTGCAGGGGTGTCAGAGTGCCTGTCTCTCCCCTCTGCTGACCCATCTGATATGCTGTTTCCTTCCTGAAACAGGAAGGAAGTGCTCCTTTGGGTGCACTGTCACGAGGGCAGGGTGGAGGCTGCTGGGATTGCATTTCAGCTTTCACTTTCAGATCATGTAGGAGCCAGAGAAGGGTGACTGTGTTTTTGAGAGAAAACTAGGAGGATCCCAGGGATCCCACCCCTGGTGAGACACCCCTCAATGAGTGCTGAATTCTTCCTGTCTACTCTCTTGAGGACCATCTTCTCTGAGCCATGAGACCCCCTTGGCACCCAACAGGGCTCCTGAGCAGCTAACAGCAGGTGCTAACTCTATAAGAAGGTTTGGGGAAACACTGAAACTTCTCAAGTTCGAAAGGACGTCCTAGAAGCCCCACCATTTCAAAGCAGGTATGTCAGTGTTCTGAGCAGAGTGGGTTCGGGGTGTGGGATCCATGGGGTGGGAAGGGAAGGGAGAATGTTTTTCTCCAATAAACCTCATGGTCTCTAGCAGCACAGAGGCTCAGAAGCCCCGAGAGGAGCCAGGTCTGTCCTCCATGGTCTCAGGGCCTAAGGGGTCACCAGGAAGGGTCCTGCTTCTGTTGGTGGGGGTCCCTGTGCCTGCTCTCTCCCCTGAGCCCAGAGCTCCTGGCTGCCCTGCTCCTCTGTGTGGGCCTGGCTGCCTCCTGCCCTGTCTCTCCCCAGCCCTGAGGAGATGGTGCCCTGCTCCTGCCCCAGCTCTGTGCTCTGCCTCCTCCCCTCCCTGCTGCTCCTGTTCCAGCTGCCTCCTGTGGGGTCCCAAGGTGAGTGTGTCCCTCCCTGTCCTGTGTCTCCCTCCGGTGGGTGGGGCCCAGGGGCTCTGGGAGATCCTCCTTCAGGAATTGTCTTTGCTCATTTGTCTTAGCATAATGTCTTCAAGTTCCATCCGTGTTGCTTGAAATGGCATGATTTTACTTATTTAAAATATATATATATCTGTGGGCCTCCTTGGTGATGCAAGGGGTTAAGTCTCACCATTATCAAGCTATCACCAGCCACCACAGCAGGAGTTTGATCCCTGGCCTGGGAGCTGACCCACATCTTGTAGCAGACCTCTCCTGTCTTGCTAGCTGCTCCCCTCAGCAGTCTATTTCTGTCAGTCTGCCTGTTCTGCTCCCCACTTTGTCTCTGGTGAATCCCCTTAACCCCCACACCTCTGGCTTATACCCCAGCTCTTGTATGCATACATTAATAAAAATAAATCTTAAAAAAATCCGAGAACGATTTCATGATGTGTGTGTGTGTGTGTGTGTGTGTATGTAATGTTACTCTATTTCTTTGAATGTACCTCTGTTCCTGTCTCTCTTCAAATTGTGGAATATCCATTATGCTTATGTTTCCTTTCCTCATAGATTGCTTAGTTCTTCCACTTTTTTCTTTATTTTTCTCTTTTTTCTTCCATTTTGGTCCATTGTTCATTTTTACCATCAGGTCACAGATTTGATCTTCCATTTGGTCGATACTGCTCCAATAGCTTCTCCAGGAGTGATCTTTTTACAGCCCCCATCTCTGTGGTTTTAATTTAAGGCTTCTATTTCTATTTTCTCTTCACTCATTTTATTTTCCAGGTCATTCGTTTATTGTTCTGAATTTTGCTATTTGATTCACTTTTCAGTGTTTTCTCCATTTCTTTGACTTTTTTATTACAGCAATTTGAACTCTACTTGATAGTAAGATACGATCTTCCATATCTTTGTAGTTGCATATTGCAGAGTTGGTCTCATCTTGTGATTTCATATTCCCTTGAGATCTCAAGTTTCTTGGACTTATTTTGCTGCTTTGAATTTCCTATTTTTTGAAAAAAAGCATCTGTAGTGGTAACTTAGAGAGTTGAACTACTTTTAACTTTCCATCAGGTGACCTGTTGTG
Organism: Talpa occidentalis; assembly: GCF_014898055.3. Taxonomy (NCBI): domain Eukaryota; kingdom Metazoa; phylum Chordata; class Mammalia; order Eulipotyphla; family Talpidae; genus Talpa; species Talpa occidentalis. The sequence continues at coordinate 49,253,472 of NW_023602073.1, read as the reverse complement.
TTTTTAGATTTGTAACTTAGGCAGGACTAGAGACCTGATCCTTGAGATGCTGAGTCAGAGACTGTGGGGCCTGTAGTCATCCAGCCTCTGGTGTGGGTGCTCTGGCTGGGGCATGTGAGCTCATGTTGTGGCCCCCTAACACCCACTTCTCCCAGTTTAGTCCTGAGACTCTGCCCTGTGCTCACTGTCCCTGAGCTTCAGGAGAGCAGGGCTAGTACTGAGGAGGAATGGGGGTGCATCCAGCTCTGTCTCCTTGTTACCTCACTTGGGTACCTTGTTAGCTGGGAGCTTCCAGTAGAGCTGTGAGCCCCTCACTGTCAGCTCTCCCTGCCCAGGGTCACATGCCTGGTTGAGTGACCACCACAGTGTGTGCTGTAGCCTTCACCACCCTGACCACAGACTCCAGGTGTCTTCTCTGCCTAACTCTTGTTCAGTGAAGCATGACTATCCTCTGTGCTCCTTTTGGTGCTGTCTGCCTGGTGACTGCTGTATAAGAGTGTTCCATTTTGTTGCAAGCCTGGTGTTCTCTGGGTGCCCTGTTCACTCATTCACATTGATGATCCTTTGTGCAATGAAACGGATTTCCTCAAATCAAAATGGATTTCCTTTTAGTCCCCCAAGAACTCTTTTGAAATGGACATTCTTGGGTGCATCCCAATCTGCTACATCAGGCCTGGGGTAGGGTCCCTGCATTTTACAATTACAAGCCCTCCTGGAGATTGTGATGCTGAAGGTGAGAATCATGGAGTTAGAGTTTTTTATGGAAGGTCCTGCTATCAGGTACACCAGTGAATGAGGGAACATCTTTGACATAATTTCTGGACCACAGGTTGTGGTTGGAAGATCTTTCCCAGATTCAGAATTGTCACTGTTAATCCTTCATGTCAGCTGTCTGCTCATCAGACAACTTCCCTCAGCCTGCCTGGGCCTCCCCCAGTGATGTTGTGTGTTCCCCGATATGACTGTGTCTCTCAGCCTTTCTACCTCCCATGTCTGTGTTCACAGGGAGTTTCCGTGTTTTTGGTGCCCCAGGCCCCATAGTGGCAGAGCTGGGTGAGGATGTCACACTGCCCTGCTTCCTGTACCCAGTCATGAGTGCAGAGAACATGGAATTGAGGTGGTTCCGGTCACATTTCTTGGAGTCAGTGTTCATCTATCGAGACCAACAGGAACAACATGAGGAGATGATGGCTCAGTATGTAGGGCGGACCTCGCTGGTGGGGAAATTCCTCAGTAAGGGGAAGGCTGCTCTACTCATTCACAGGATTCAGGCTTCTGACAATGGACTGTACAACTGCTTCTTCAGCAATGGATACTTCCATGAGCAAGCCAGCTTGGAACTGCAGGTGGCAGGTTGGTGACATGTTAAATATCTGAGTCCTGGAGTGTAGGAATTGGGGAGAAAATAAGGGCAATGGAATTTAGTTTTTCATTTCATTTATGAGTAAGAAAAGGCTTATTCATTCATGTTTTATGAAATGTAAATATACAGGGTGCCTATTACATGTCTGGCCCTGTTCTAAACTCTTGGATACAAAAGAGAATCTAATAAAGGTCTTCATTCTGTGAGTTTATATTTGTAGTGGGAGAGAAAGAAATCATAATAAATAACGAGGGAATAAATGACATTTTGAAGTGAAGTGATGAGGACAGGAAGTTAAATGGAGCAGGGAGATGGGTCAGCAATGTGGGGCTGGGGTTGAGGGGACATTCTAGTAATAAATAATAGCTCAGGCTGGTGCGAGGGGAGCAAAGACTGCAGGGAAGTGGGAATACAGCTGAGTAAATATCTGATGTGTGGCTGTCCCTTCCTCCCCAGTTTTATAGACAGATAATTACTATGTGTCATATGTAATGTGAGGCATACTGCATAATGACTGATTTATATATACAGTGAAGTGATGGCCACAATAGGTTAAATCACATCTGTCTGCTATTAGATGTTTAATAAAAAGAAAAAAAAAAAGAAGCAAAAAAAGGAAAATTTCCTCATTGAGAAAAAAAAAATCATTGGAGTTTGTCCTTTAACAACTTCCCCACACGTCACACAGCAATGTTGGCTACAGGCATGCTGTATGTTACAGGGAAGGGAATTTCTACGTGGAGGCATAGCCTGTGTGAATGACCTGGGGGGAGCGTGTGTTTGGTGTGTGATCTGCTCACATGGAGTCCTCATGGCTGGTGGGGGAGAGTGAGGGGCAGGGTGTTGTGAGGTGACGATACGGTCATATAAAATGTTGTGAGTTCATGGTGGAGAGGTGGAGAGTGGCTGATGAATGCTACCAGAGGTAATCAGAAAAACCTCCATGTGATGTAGGTATTTGAGCTGGGACGTCATTTTATCTAACAGGGTCTATAAAGCCCCTCAGACCAGATGCAGAAAGGATGATGGAGTCCACAGAGCCTGGTGATTGTGGACAACAGCTGTTAGATTCTTTAGTTTGGGGGGCTGGGCCTAGAGGGCACAGGTGTAAAAGTGTGAGCACTGCAGAGAGAAGAGGCTGGGGAGGAGTAGCAGATGAGGAGTCCTGGTGTGCATGTGTGGTGTGTGCATGTGGGGCTGTTGGGGATTTTCAGCACAGCAGCGCTTAGCATGTGACTCTGGCAGTCATGGGGAGGACAAGGGCGGGGACAGTATCTGGAGTTGTGGCTGCAGTTACGGGCTGGAGAGGGGGGCTGGTTCACACAGTGCTGGTGGGTGCATCGGAGATGCCATCAGGGAGGTTTTGAAATAACCCAATTGAATGAGGAGAATTGGGTCACAGAATTTAAAGTGGAAGAAGGGATTGCAGAGGCTTCTGAGGCTTTGTAAAGTCTGTGTGATATTTAATGTCAGGAACATTCATAATGTGTATCAGTTGCCTGTTACCATAGTGCTGCTGTGTAATGAAGAACCACAGATAACATCTCACAGTGGCCTGTAGTAATGGACTTGTATTCACATGGGCTGTGAGGACTTCAGCTAACCTGGCATGGACTTAACTACTCGCCACTGAACTTCCTCCTACATTGTTTGGTCAGATGAAAATGTCACCACATGGACTTTGGCTGGGCTTGTTACATGAATGGTAATGGGCTCCTGGCTGAGGGAGAACAGCTTCAGGGGGAAAGGCTGGTGACAGGCCCTGCTCCTCCTGAACTACAATGTCCTTCCATGAAGGTCGCAGAGGGAAGACCCCTGGGGCAGCATTTTAAACCTCTGCTGAGTCACATGAGCTGATCTCTCATTAGTCACATGAAGTCACATGACTGATCCCAGAGTCAGAGTGTGAGTAAAATGTACATGGCAAAGTGTTAGCCATTAAGAACATTTTTATTACTAATTTACCTCAGATGAGACAACAGCATGAGTTCAGATGTAGAATTTTGGGTGTGAAGAGCATGTGAGGAATCCTGGCAGATGTACCCCACAGGGATGGGGCTATCAGGGAGGGAGGGAGGTGGGGAGACTGGTGAGGTGATATTTGGAAGTGATGTATGAGGAGACACAGGAGCTGAGGGAGAAGAAGCTCTGGGAGAGGCTGTGAGATAAGACGGGGCTTTAAGGACTGGGCCCTGGGACTGCGCTGCCTTCAAGGAGCAGGTGCAGGGAGAAAAGTCCGGAAAGGGGCTCAGCGGGGGGTCCAAGTTACAACAAGGCACCCTAAGAGGGAAGTGACCAACCCAAGATGGAGGTGGTTTCAAGGTGAGGTCAGGAGTGTCCTGACTGAAGGGAGACTGGGTGAGAGCACGGTGGAGACAGGGGTTGACAAATGGGAGACTTTTGTTGAATCACCCAGAGCAGAATGGACTAGAAGAAGATGCTGCCAAATGGAGGCTGAGAGGTTGGTGAGAAATGAGAAAATACAGCTGTTTATGGATTATAAGATGTGCTCTTCTAGCAAGAAAAGAATTCTACAAAGATTTGAACATGTTCATATAAATATAAAAATAATAGGTAGGAAAGTAGAGATGAACATGTTAGGTCATCATCTTGTTCCTCCATGGATGGTCTCCCCTATACCCCCTAAAATGAACCTCCCCCTGACTCCCCTGGAGGTGTGCACAGGTGGGCCCTGCCCCACCTGGCTGTCATCTTCCCTCCGCAGGTGTGGGCTCTGCCCCCCATGTGCACATCACGGGGCCAGAGGAGGACGGGGTACGCATGGTGTGTATGACCTCAGGCTGGTTCCCAGAACCCCAGGTGCAGTGGAGACACCCCCATGGGGTGCAGTTCCTGGAGTTCTCAAAGATCCAGTCCCAGGACACTGAGGGTCTGTTCAGCGTGGAGGCCTCTCTGGTAGTGAGAGACAGCTCTGTGGGGAGCGTGACCTGTTCCATCCTCAACCCCGTCCTGGGCCAGGAGAAGTCCATGGCCATTGTCATCCCAGGTCAGCACTGCTCCCCACTCCCTGCAGGGTCAGAGGGAGGGGCTAGCATCCCCAGGGGTGCCAGTTGGGCTGGGAGTCCTAGGCTGTGTCCTGATGGGGTCTCTGTGGGGTCTCTGTCTGCAGAGCCCTTCTTCCCCCGGGCCTCTCCCTGGAAGCCGGCTTTCCTGGTGAGCCTGCCCTTGCTGCTGCTCCTGCTCCTTGGAGCTGCCTGCTACACCCGGAGAGAACATTCCACACTGATGCGGGAGCTGCAGGAACAGAGGAATCTTCGTCCGGCTAAGGAGGAGCACCTACAGACAAAGGTGGAGGTCCTGAAGGACATAGGTAAGGCAGAACAGGGGCCAGGCTGGTGAGTGTGGCAGTGGGTGCTGAGAGGGACCAGCTGATGCCAGAGTTGGAGTCCAGAGTCCCTCTGCAGTGAGATCAGAGCAGGTGCTGAGTCCCAGAGGGGACAGTGGAGCTTGGGGGCTCATGTTGGTCTGATGGTGGAACTTCTAGACACAGAGAGATTCATTTTTGTGTCTTCTCTGGACACAAGCTTTGTTCTTAGGGACAGTTTGTGCTTATATTTTTCATTCTCTTTCAGATGAACTCCAGGCCATTCTAGGTAAGCTCTGCTCTCCCTCCTGAACTCTCCGTGCCCCCTTCATAGGAGACATTCTGGTTCTTAGCTCACCTGTGTCCTGTGTTGTCTTTCAGACCAGAGGAAGGCAGCTTACCTGGCTGGTGAGTGATGCTCCAGGTCTCCTGGGTCCCTGTCCCCTGTGCTCAGGGGTCCCTCCCCTTGGCTGTCTAAGCACAGAAATGTGGACCCTTCCCTGGGGTGGAAGTGGGAGCTGGTAGGACACAGGACCCTGCTCCACGGGTTCTCCAGATCTGGGTGCTGTTTCCCCCTATTGTTGGGATCCTGGTTGGTGGTGACCCTTGGAGTCTCCTGCATCCTGGTCTCATTCCATCCCTGAGCCACCATGGTGCTGGCTTTCTAGTCCTCAATGCATCTTGTTCTTGGTCAGCACCCTGATTAAAGCCAGCTGCTCTGGGATTTTATAAGTAAATGGACTCTTGAAGTTTAGGAGTGTGACCTCCTCCTGTCCTCTCTCCCCAAACAACCCCAAGAAAATTCTGTTCTCTCTACTCCTGAAGATGCTGATCAGTAGTGGTGGGAGAGGACGGGGTGACCTTGCATGGGAGGGAGTGGGGGTACTTTCCTCTCCCACAGAGTGTTTAGCACTAGAAATGCTACATTGGAGGAAGATGGGCCATTTCTACTCTGTAGCAGGTGTGATGCCCAAGGTGTGTTTTTATTTCATCTTCCCATTAATTTCCTAGGAAATACTGAATGTAATAATTATGGAATAATATGTATGTTAAAAAATATCTTCCCATATTCTGTTTTTGATCCTATGTAGCAACACTGAGTAGCAAGTGAAGCACGACCTTTGAAGTCTTTGAAGCCCAGAGCCACTCAGTGACTTACCCAAAGCCCCACAGCAGCAGCAGGCAGGGCTGGGTCAGTCTGTCCTACAGGCTCCTGACCTGAGCCAGGGGATTCCCCACCATCCCCTGCTGTCCGCACAGGGCAGGAGGTCATGACCTCTCAGCCTCTCCCCTTCACCCCCTAGAGAGTCTCACCTGCAGAACAGGGGATGGTCAGGGTCCCTGGATCACAAGAGCAGCTGGTTGTGCTGAGGTCTCACCTGTGTGTTCCCTTTCAGCCTGGAGGAAGGCCCAGCTGTATGCAGGTGAGTGGCCCTGAGGGTCCTGAGACACCCTCCTACCCTTCCCTCTGCCCCTTCTCCATCAGGGACCCCCACCAGGAAGGAGCTGGTGTCCCTGGTCTCCTCTCACTCTGGAACCTCCATCCGAGAACTGCAGGGCCCCCCTTGTAAGCACAGACCTGCCTCCACCTGTCCTGTCCTCCCTGCAGGTCATCTGACCCCTTCTGACCCCTTATCACCTGGTCCTTTCTTGTGGGTGAGGACAGTGGGTGTCAGTGTGAGGAGAGGTTGCAGCAGAGAAAAGTGTGGGTCAGGATTTACTGATCTCTCGAAAATTCCAGATTCCTATTTCCTGCTTCGGAGTCAGGTCTTGCTAATGGGCCCTGGGTTATGGATCCTTCTGGATCCAAAATCCCTGTCCTATTTTGGATCTAGTTTTTGTTTTCTGTTTCCTCTTGATTCTCTGTCTTCTTTTTTAAAAATTATTTTATTGATTTTTTTTAAGATTTGTTTTATTATATTTATACAAGAGCTGGGGTACAGGCCAGAGGCAAGGGTGGGCGAGAGGATTCACCAGAGACAGAGTGGGGAGCAGAACAGGTAGATGGACTGAAAACACTGCTGAGGGGAACAGCGGAGGAGACAGGAGAGGTCTGCTGTGCCATGTAGGATTCTCCCTGGCTGGCCAGGGGATTGAACTCATGTAGCCGAGGCTGTGGACTGCTTCATAGGTTGTGTCTTAAACCACTGCACCACCAGGGATGCCTGGAGTTTTTTTTTTAATCCACTTGAGTGTACTGCTCAGCCAGCTGTGCCACCAGGAAGGCCTGATTCTCTGTCTTCTCGTGCATGCTCTGATTCATGTCCAAGCTGGATTTTCTTCTATCCCTTATAGTTGTTGAGGAATCAGTTGTTTAGAACAGGTGTCTGAGTCTGGGTCAGAGCTTCTGGGGTGTTTATGACTCCTGGGCGGGGGCCTGTGAAAGATCTGAAATTACATGTAATATCCTGTTTGTGTGTGTGTGTGTGTGTGTGTATTTTTTTGTGTCTTTGTAACAAGATAAACAATGTATGATTTTTCTCCATCATCTTTTTTTTTTTTTTTTTAATAGAGGCATGCTTTATTTATTTGTTTGCTGGTTTGTTTTGTTTGTTTTGCTTATACAAGCACTGGGTACAGTCAGAAGTGCGGGAGGGTGAGAGAATTCACCAGAGCCAGAGCGGGGAGCAGAGCAGGCAGAAGGACCGAAGTACACTGCTGAGGGGAGCAGCGGGCGGCAGGAGAGGTCTGCGCGCCATGTGGGACCCTCCTCCGGTGGCCGGGGAGCAGCCGGGGATCGAACCGGCGCTGCAGAGGCTGCGGGCAGCTTCGCAACCCCGCACTCAACCGCTGCACCACCGGGGAGGCCCTCTCCATTATCTTTTTAAGGAGAATTCTTTTTTTTTTTTTTTAATAGAGGCATGTTTTTTATTTATTTGTTTGTTTGTTTGTTTGTTTGTTTTTGTTTATACACGCACTGGGTACAGTCAGAAGCGCGGGAGGGTGAGAGAATTCACCAGAGCCAGAGCGGGGAGCAGAGCAGGCAGAAGGACCGAAGCACACTGCTGAGGGGAGCAGCGGGCGGCAGGAGAGGTCTGCGCGCCATGTGGGACCCTCCTCTGGTGGCCGGGGAGCAGCCGGGGATCGAACCAGCGCTGCAGAGGCTGTGGGCAGCTTCGCAACCCAGTGCTCAACCGCTGCGCCACCGGGGAGGCCCATGTTTTTTGTTTTTTCAGAGGCAACTCTGTAAACTGGAAAAGAACAAACCTAAAATAGTTATAATCCTTTTCCAAAGAATTGGGAGGCAATTTGAAGAAAAGTCTGGATGGAGAGAGAGAGGGGAAGGAAGGAGAGGGGTGTGTGGGAGAAGAGCCTTCTAGAGGTTTTGGGCACAGTCACCAGTTTGAATCTGTGCTGTGCAGACACTGTGCAAGGCTTGGGAGTGAAACACAAAAGGCTTGGGCCTTTTGAAGTACGTCAGATAAAGTCACACTTTAAAAACCATTATTGAGGTGACCATCTAATTGAGCTGCCTCTCACATGAGCTCCCCTTAACCCCAGGCAGGGTCTGCACAGGGTCATGCAGGGAATGTCAGAGATGCTGGTGAAGGGAGATCTGCTCAGGGGTTTGTTTATGGTCCTGGACACAAACCCTGGAGAGGGGGGTTCTGGAGGAGGGGTCTGGGGACCAGGAGTGTGAGGACCCTCCTGAGAGTCTCCGTGGTTCCCCTGGGGCTCATTTCCACACAGTGAGGATCACAGAGTTGTCTTTACCATCATTCCAGCCTCTGCTGAGTTCATGTCTCATGCATTTTAACATAAATTTTCCTTTGGCATGCAAAAAGAATGATGTGTTTGAATGAAACACCATGAACACAGTAGAATCAGCATTTTGATACTGACAGAGTCACAGATGGATACATGTGTGATCTCGTATTATTTGTAAAATTTAACAAAATTTTTTTACTTAAAGTTTTGCTACAAAAATTAACTGACTTGCTCAGTGCATACACAGTCCTGGGCACGCTGTGTCTCACATTAAATGCCACTTCGATTTTCTGTTATTGTTCCTACTGCTCCTGTTCCTGTTCTCCTCCACGCCCTCTTTTTTATTGTTGTATAAAAAAGCATGGTGTAAAGCATTAGAACTGGAGGTCAACTAATAAGTAAGTAAATGTAGGGGCCTCCCTGGTGGCTCAAGGGGTTAAGACACAAGTTGTGTCTATGAAGCTAACCGCAGCCACTGCAACACGAGTTTGATCCCTGGCCAAGGAGCAACCCACATGGCCCAGCAGACCTCTCCTGTCTCGCCCGCTGGTCCCCTTAGCAGTGTATTTCAGTCAATCTGACTGTTCTGTTCCCCACTCTGTCTCTGATGAGTCCTTTCACCCCACACACACCTCTGGCCTATATCCCCATTCTTGTATGCATAAATAAATAAATCTTTACAAAAACAAGTAAATTTAAAATCTCCCTTTTTTAGAAGAGGTCACACATCTGCCACCCAATCATTGCATGTGATCTTCTTTCTTATCAAGCAAAGATGGAAATGCCAGTTTCTCAGAGTGAGCTTGTGCAAGTGTGGCTGGTGTCACACATTTATACACCATGTGCACAAGATGTTGTTCCTTATTCCTATAGATGTGGATCCTGGATTCCCCTCTCTCCCCTTCTCCCCCTCACACAGTTGAGAAAGTCACACTCTCCCTGACGGCCTCAGAGTCTTGCTGTGTCTGATCTGAGTGTTGGGGAATGACCAGGCAGGTGTGGGCTGGGGTATGACATGGCCTTGGGCGTTGGGGGAGAAGGGCCTGTGCTCCCCTTTCAGTCATTTCAGGGACTCCCCTGGGGCCATGGGTCTATGATCCTGTGTGGCACATGCTGAGGGGGCAGGGCACACCCCTTCTGGTCATTAGGGCTTGTGGGTGACCCTCCCTCCACAGCAGAGTCAGGGTCTGGGTCTGTCTCTGGTCAGCAAATTGATGAACCTTCTGGCTCCTTCCTCCTGTCCCACGTCCTTGTCCTCCTCTCCTCAACCATCCATCCCTCCCTCCCTCCCTATTCTCCAGACCCCTCTCTCTCCCTCCATCTCCCCCCAGAGCAGGTGACAATTTGGGGTCCTTCCACGTGCATCATGGGGTCCTGGTGCTCCCTCCATACCTTCCCCTGCCAGGCTCTGCTCACCTTCCTGGGCCCCCACATGGGGCATCAGAGTTCCAGCTGCTGCTGACACATGTCACCACACCCTGAGCAGCGTTAAACACACAGTTTATCATCTCACACGCCTGCGGGGAAGACACCTGAGACCACGTCCTGGGACTAACTCCAGCGTCTGGCAGCTCCTTCCTTCTAGGCTCTCCTTCCTCGAGCAGGATCTAGGGCCCCTTGCATTGACTGGGGACCCCATCCTCTGTCTACACATCCTGCCATGTAGCCTCTTTATGGCCCTGCTGCCATCACCATGTGACTGTCTCTGAGCACAGGTGCAGGGTCATGGCTGTTAAGGCTCACGTGATTGGTTCCTCCTGATGATCCACAATAACATCCCTGTTTCTGGGAACAGGGATCCCATCTTTGTCCCACCTGCAGGTTTCTCTTTCCTCTGTCAAGGACACATGTTTACAGGTTCCTGGGCTGAGGACATGGACACTTTTGAAGTCATTATTCTGCCTCTAGAGAGAGATTTTACTTTGAAGCTTCCATCTTTCTGGGCTCTTCTTGAAGGAAACAGTTGTGTCAATCCAATGTGTGTGTGTTCTTCTCTGTCTACAGGGATACTTTTTTTTCCACCACACATGAAAATGTGGAAAGTTGTCATTAGTGTTTGATCCTCTCAGTGTGTGTCCATGTCCCCTACTCTGCACATCTCTCTCCTCCTAGAACCCTCTCCACCCCTCCTGAGTGGGCAGGACCCTCTGCTGAGTGTCGTGAGTCTCCTCACTCATGTCACAGTCACCCCACATGTATCTCAGTCACGTTGTGTCAGTCTCTCTGTCTGTCTGTCTGTCTCTCTTTCCTTGTTGGACAAACAGATTCATTCACAATCAGAGGGAGAAGCTCTGCCCACCAGCCCCCTCGTCTCCAGGTTTCCACAGGCCTTTGCTGCCCCAGGAGGGCCGCACACAGGCCTGAGCTGGTTGTAGCTCTAAGCCCCGTGGCTCAGAGAGAAGCTGCATGTCCATGTCTGTTAGTTCTTCACAAGCACACGCAGTCCTGGGCACTTCATCTCCATAGAACCTGTTCAAGAAAACCTGGTTTCCAGGATGGGCCTGTGGCTGGTGACTTCCAAAGTATAAACTGATGGTCATATGTGGTAAAAGAACTTTCTGTTCCGTTGGTGTCCAGCTTCTTACTCTGCGTATTAAGCTTTATGTCTTAAATCATGGAAATTTGCAGTATAACAACTCTGTGTGTGTGTATGTGTGTATGTATCTAAAAATTAAATGCATCAACTAAATGTTTCCAAATATTTTCCCCTGTGAACTCTGTGTTACTGTCATTTAGAAAACTAGGCATGGGCCCTGATGTGTCAGTATCTAGAGTCCCTCACGTGACATGTGTGTCTCTTGCAGATTGGCGGAAGGAGCAGTTCCGGGCCTGTGAGTGACTCTGTTCTCTCTGGGGCTGCTCAGCTTCTGACCTTTCCTTCTATTCTCTGTGTGGGCACAGATTCTGCACGCTCCGTGGGGGTGGGGTGGATGCAGCTGTGTTGTCACACAGCTGGGCTGAGGGGTGACTGGTCATGGGTGCTGAAAGGGGCTGTTTAGTCCTTGGGGTCCAGGTGGGTCCCCAGGAGTCCTGTGACATATCTGACCCCCAGTAATCTTGTGGCTCCTTCTCTTGCTTGGGGACTGTGGGCTGGGGTCACCAGGCTCTCATTTCAGGGAACATATCCCCCTCCTCATAAAGCTGAGTATCTGGGGTGAGGAGGTGTGTGTCCTTGTTATGTCAGGCTGGTGTATGGGTTCTCTCTCTGCAGGGCCTGTCACTCTGGATCCAGGTTCTTGTTATGGTGGAATTGTCCTCTCTCAGGATAGGAAGAGTCTGAAGAGTTCCAAGGATGGAAATAAAGAAGGATACAGTGCTTGTGGTCTTGAGGGCATCACATCAGGGCGATGTTACTGGGAGGTAGAGGTCAGGAATGTACACAACACTGAGTGTGCACTGGGGGTCTGTAGGGAAGATGAAAAAACTACATTTAGTATTCCATCCCCACTGAAAGGGATATGGATTATTGGCTGGTACAATAACATTTTCTTAGCCTTTGCTGATACTCCGCTACCCCTTAGGCAGGTTCCCCACAGGGTGGGGGTTTTCCTGGACTATGATCACGGGGACATCTCCTTCTATGACATGACTGATGGCTCCCACATCTTCTCCTTCCCTCCTGAGTCCTTCTCTGGGACCCTCTTTCCATATTTTGTCTGTTATTTTGGAGACGTGTCCATGACCCTCTGCTCCCTGGAGGTTGGGGCCCAGAAGCCCTCTGTGCCCATGAACAATCCTCTTTCTCTGGAGGAGTCTGTGTGTTCCCCAGGGGAGGGGATCCCCTCAGGCTCTGGTGTGGATGGGGCTCCCCCAGGGTCTGAAGCCCCCCTCCTCCCCTGTACCTCTGAGACCATGTCACCATAGGGCCCCTCCCTGCCCAGCCCTGCCCTGGGCTCTTCTTGGGGCTGCAGGTTCCCTGTGGACAAACCTGTGAGTGAGTCCCGGATGCTGGAGTCTTGTCCTCCTTATCTGGGTGCAGTTTCCTGAGCCGTGGCTGAGAGAAGAGTCAGGTCAGGCCTTGTGCTGAGACATAACTTTGAACCCATTTAGGGTAGAACTAATTTTTCCATGGGAAAAATTTATTTGGTAAAGAAAATATTTACTAGGGATTTTATGCCATTAGGACAAGAAAGGGGATGAGCTGAATGATTCTCCTAAATTAATTGGAGTTTACTTTATCCAACTGGACTTTGTGTGGAGGAACCTAGAGCCTGATGGAGGGTCCCCAGATATTTTAGGGGTCTGGACTATCTGACCAGAAACTTCTGCCTCCAAAATATTTGGGGAAATGGCAGACGACAGACTTTTAGAGGAGCCTAATATTCTGTTATCTGCTTCCTACTCTGGAATGGATGAAATACACTTAATCTTATCAAACCTGATGAGTTTCTATGACCAGTGATAAACTTGTGGTGTGTTAATGTGGTGACCTCAGGAGAAGGATCTGGTTCCTCTTTTGTGTCAAACCATTTGGAAAGGAGAAAACAGCTCCCTGAATTAAGATGAGAATGAAAAAGAGACTTTCAGACTCAGGGTGACTTGGGGAACTGAAACTTGAGTTCTATGGACCCCTGTGCTGACTTGGTCACGGGAACCACAGCTGCCAGAGGGAGCAGGATCCTGAGCCCCAGACCTGCAGGGAGGAAGGTGTGAACCCTCCCCGAGGGGACACTGACTGGTTCTGTTGGGAGGAGAAGACAGAGAAGGAGGAGTGGGGGAGTCAGATGTCATAATCATGTGTGACTATAAAGAGATTTTAATAGTTTTAACAATTTCTCTTCTGTGTATTAATTTGTATTTATTACCCATTGTCTTCATTTGTCATCTTCCCTTGTGCTTTTATACAAGTTGATGCAGTTTATGTTTATAACATAGTTTTGGGTAACAGAATAGATAAAGGGGTGCACTCCAGACCCTCTAACTCCAAAAACAACATCAAGTAGAAGCCCTGGTCCAGGCCCAGTTTTCTCACTGGAACAATTCCAGTCCTTCCAGCCATCTGCCAATGTCCTAGAAGAGTCAGAGTAATCTCAGGTTGCCTAAAGCCAAAGCATCGGAACTGACACTGAATGTCAGGGTAAGATTTTAGAAGAGCATAGATAAAAGGAAGTCATAGGTGAGCCAGCCAATGTGGAAAAGGAGAGTATACTGCCTGGCTTTTGTGTTAAAAAAACATCAGTCTGTTCCCCACTATCAGTTTTTCCTGGGCTCCTGCAGGGAAACCATGATAGGAGCTGCTTCTTAGACATAGGTTTGTAGCTACAGGTCGACCACTCAGTTAATATTTTCCCCAAGGGGCTTTCAGATGAAACAAATATGGCGCCTCTCATAAGTTTAACTAAATCCCTGGCTTCCAAAAAAAACAAGTGGGAAACTCCAAATACCAGATACCAAATAGAAATCAAGTAAAAAATACCAAATATTTCCCAATTCCCACTCAACCAGGCCTAACACACTAAAGAGAGCTCAAAATTGAGGGAGACTGATAGACTCCCTCCCAAACTGAAGAGAACCGAACTCCCTCTGTGAGGGCCAAGAGGGCGACCCCTGGTCACATGCTGCTTATATTTCCAAAAAGAGCCCCTGGCTGCTTAACTCCGCCCTCAGGTCCTCGCTACCCTCCCTTTGGGGGTCATGGGATTGTAGTTCCCAGTGTCTTGATGGAGTGGGGGTGGAGTCCACAAAGCCTATAAGGAGTTTGCGCAGGACATCCTTTCCCCCTAACAAGTGCAGCATGGTGGATTCAGGGGCTGATGCTCAGGTCAGAGGGGCCTCATCTCCTGACCTCCCTATTGCTCTCTCTCCTTCCTCCATTTTCCACCTCTGATGGTCATTTGGCCTTTCCCACGTACCTGGAGGGATGCTGCCATGTCCCGTGGTGCTTGGATCAGAGGTGACGTTTCATGTTCTCAGTGGACTGAGGGGTTTTCTGAGAGGACGAGGCTGAGGGGCTGATGGGCAACAGCAGCATCTCCTCTGCAGATGAGCTCAGCTGAGGCTGGTGAGGCCCCTCTCTGCTGGACATGCAGCAGGACTCACAGGGGCTTCCTTTGGGGTCCCACGTGGTTCCCCAGATGACACAAGTCAGGGCCTTGGGGGACAACAGGCCCCCAACACTAACAAGCAGGTGTGGGGTGCACAAGGGAGGTCAGGAGGTTGGAGGAGGCCCCTTTGAGCAGGTTACTTCAGGGGAGACCTGAAAGGTGAGGGTTTGGGGAGCAGAGGCAGCAGGAGCATCAGGGACTGTGAGGAGGCCTGAGGCTGGGAGAGCCCCCTGAATTGAAGGAGTCACCTGAGTCAGTGGGGGCCCTGGGAGAGCAATGGGAGGGGGCCAGAGAAGGGGAGCCATGGACACCCCTCCTTTAAGCAGAGGGATCCCTTGAAAGAGTGAGGCAGGGAGCTGACATGAGCTGACTGGAGAGGGTCACGACCTTGGAAAGAAATGAACTGGATGAAGTGAGGCTGGAGGTGGGGCGGAGAGACCCTCGAGAAGATCAACGCTTGGCCTGGGGAAAATGAGGGTGGGTGGGATGGGTGTTGGAGGTGGACATGAATTGAGAAATATCTTGATCTTTTCAGTATATTGGAAGTAGGCTGGGTGGGGAGTGGACTGTGAAGATGACCCTGGAGTCTCTGGCAGAGATAACTGGGGAGACACAGGTGCCCTTCCCTGAGAAGGGGAAACCACAGGAAGTGAGGGGGGAGGGAGGCCCAGGCTCCCTGGTTTCCTTGGAGACATAGAATCAGGCCTTCCTGGTGACCTGTGTCCTGGAGGGACAGGGTCTGGTCACTGTGACCAGGTCTCAGGTGACATTAACATCTGAACAAGCCACAGGCCCCGTCCATGCCGTGTGGGCAGGAGCAGGTCCTGGCAGCTCCTGTGCCCAGAGCTGACTCCTGATGTCCAGAGTGGGGGGTTCCAGGGTCAGTTGCAGTGAGGGAAAGAAAAACAGCCCCCCTGGGGGGTTCTCATAGGCTCTGCCATGTAGGGTGACAGCTGACCTGGAGTCACTGGGGTGGTCACCATTGGACACATTGGGACTCAGTGTCAGTTGTAACTGTGCCCCACACTCACCCCTAGTTCTGAGTCCGGAAGCTGTTGTGCCCAACGTCGACCAGTGCAGTCCCCAAGGACACACAGACAGCCACTGTAAGATCATAAAGGAGTTTATTACGGGCTCAAGTCTGGGCTCGTGACACGCACTGATGTAACAGCGGAGGTCAGGAGCCCTGAACAAAGGGAACAGGGATCTTATATAGGGTTAAAAGCAGATCTCTAAAAATTAAATCATGTTGGCAAACATTCATTGGATACACAGGTGTATTTCCTAATGAGACACAGGGCAAGCTAGGAATTAGGCAATTTTAGGGACAGTGCAGGAGGGGACCTCTGAAGTATTTAGGGAGGCTTCAGAGATAAGGACAACCAAGGGAATGTAACCAATTCCACTAGGAAAAACAAATATCTCAGGACGAAGGACAACATTGTTAACGCTGGTCCTGGTTTCCTTCAGGTGGTAAAGGGAGGCAGAGATTGGAGAAATGGAGAGTGGTTTAATTTATGGACAACTTAGAAGGGCAGCTGTTTAACTTCAATGCAGGGATGCCCATCCAGAGGACTGGGCCATAAAGATAAAGATGTAACAAATGGGGAAAGAGAAAGCTGTTAGATAAGGAATGTGAAGATCCCCCACTCAGTAGCAAATTAAATGAGACAGCCAAGAACTAACCAATCACAAAGAAACTGGTGGAGCTTTAGAATAATTAGGGAAAGAAGGTATATATTCCCTGAGACACGACTCCACTTTGGCTTCCTTGCCCCTCCCAGGCCTGGTTTCCTGGCCTGGGAGTCCCACTTTATTTCTGTTCTTTTTCTCTCAATAAACTTTTTCTTTGGCTAAAAAAACCTGCCTCTTCTCGCTTGCTTGCCTGAGCGTCTGCAAAGTTCCTGCTGCGGCTTCGTGAGACACCAACCCGTGGGGGTCTAGTGGCTGGGGCTCAGCGCTGCCCCTGCAGCCTGGGATCTGTTCCTGGCTGAGAGACTAGGCCTGACAATTCTGGTATCACCATGAAAGGATGAGACAGGGAGATGACATGAGCTGACTGGAGAGAGTCATGGTCTTAGAAGGAAATGGACTGGGGGAGGTGAGGCTGGAAGTGGGATGGGGTGACCCCTGGGCCAGGTGGGAAATGAGGGTGATGTGGAATAGGTGCTGGTCATGGATGTGGACAGAACATTTGGGTGCATTGGAAGTAGACAGTGAGGAGAGTGGACTGTGATGATGACCCTGGAGTCTCTGCAGAGATAACTGGGGAGACACAGTGGCCCTTCACTGAGAAGGGGAAACCACAGAAAGGCAAGGGGAGGAGGCCCAGGCCCCACGGTTTCTTTGGAGACATAGAATCGGGCCTTCCTGGTGACCCGTGTCATGGAGGGACAGGGTCTGGTCACTGTGACCAGGTCTCGGGTAACATTAACATCTGAACAAGCCACAGGCCCTGTCCACGCAGTGTGGGCAGGACCAGGTCCTGGCAGCTTCTGGTGCCCAGCGCTGACTCCTGGTGTCCTGGATGTGGGGCTCCTGGGTCAGCCACAGTTAGGAAAAGAGAAACAGCCTCCCTGGGGGCTCCTCACAGGCCCTGCCATGTGGGGTGACAGCTGACATGGGGTCACTGGGGTGGTCACTGTTGTGCAGAGCCCTGCTCGGGCCTCAGTCAGTGTTGACTGGGTCCCACACTCACCCCTAGTTCTAGGTCTGGGAGCCAAGTAGCCTGGAACACAGTGGGTGCTCAACAGTGGGTGCTGGGTGGGCACCTTCCCTGTGCCTGCAGGGGTGTCAGGTGCCTGCCCCTCCCCTCTGCTGGCTCCTCTGTTCCTGCTGTTTCCCTCCTGATAACCGGGGTGCACTCTCAAGAGGGCAGGGTGGAGGCTGCTGGGATTGCATTGCAGCTTTCACTTGCAGACAGTGGAAGGAGCCAGGGAAGGGTGATTTGTATTTCTGGGAGAAATTTGTGAAGACCCGCGAGCTGGCCTCTGTAGACACCCCTCAACATGTGCCAGATTCGGCTTGTGGACCCCCCCGGAACCATCTTCTCTGAGCCGTGAGACTCCCTTGGCACCCAGCATGGCTCCTGAGCTGCTAACAGCAGGTGCAAACTCTGTAGGAAGATTTGGGATCTGCGGGAAACACTGAAACTTTCAAGCTTGAAGGGACACCCTAGAAGCCCCACCATTTCAAAGCAGGTATGTCAGTTTTGAAGACATGTTTCTTTGAAGAAGGAAGTGGGGAGCAGCTGACTGTAAGGAGCCGCTGAGAATGTGGTGAGGCTGAGTGGGATGGGAAGTGGTGCAGGAAATGGTGCAGCTCTAAGAGGACCCAGCACAACCACATTGAAGCTTGTGCTTCACTTGTTTTAATATTGTGTCTGTGACATCCTGGGGCAGGACCCTGTTTGAGAATTTTAGGTAGTGACTCTTCAAATATAATTTACTGGGAGCCATGCTCCTCATGTTTTCTGACAAAGGTCCGGGCATGGGGCAGATTCCGGAAAAGTCAGGAATCTCGTTAGCTGACTCCTGCTAGATTCTCCTCATTTGTTTATGGCTAGTTTCTACCATTGTTAAAATACTCATTTAAAAGTAAAACTACAAATGCTTTTTGATCAATTACTGAATAACCAATTTGATGGCAAATGGCACTGTGTGATACAAATGTTATATTTTTTTTTATAAAATTAGTAGTTCTCTGTCAAAAGGCAGTAATTCAACATTGGGCCTTATATTAACAAGTGAAAAAACTTCTGGGAACAAAAGGCTGTAAACATCCCTTGGCCAAGTCTTTAACATGGAGAGGTGGGCTTTTGAGGCAAGGGCTAATTGGAGAAGGAAATTCTCTTACTTTAAAGTTAAAGATAGCAGTTGGGTGGCAGACACCACCTATGCTCCAAGTGTAAGAAAATTCCTGATAAGCCAGGAGGCACCATAGCCTGGCTCCTGCTAAATTCTTCCTGTTTGTTTAGGGCTGACTCCCCTGGATGTGACAATTGGTATGGTAGCTGTTAGAGTATGCATTCAAGAATAAGTCAACAGCAATTTTGTGACTGGTTAAGCTAATAACCATGGCAGCACAAATAGTGCACTTGGAAATAGTCAATGTTACAACTACTGATATGTCACGGATTAACCATTCCGGGAACCAAAAGCTATAACCAACTCCAGCCCTGCCTCTGATGAAATATTTGTAGTTCCTTAAAACAACAATCAGCAATCTTACAGAGAAAGGAATTTTCCCTTGATCTTAAAGTTAGATACTTTAAGATACTTTAAGAAACTAGGCTGACTAGATAAGTAGAGGAGTAATAGGTAGAAAACTCTCTGTTTAGATTAGGAGAATTCCTAATTGAGAGCTGATTGAGAGCTGGGGCCTAGGGAAGAGTCAGTGCTGCTTGCCTGGCAGTAACACCCTCCAGGCCCTTGGTTCCTAAATATCGAATCAATATTAAAACAATATACTATACATGATGATTTCTATATTAAAGCCTTCTGTTTTTTGCTTTAATCATTTGGCTATATGTTAGTCTAAACTTTGTAGGTTAGTTAGAAAAAATCCCTTTGTCTCCCTTCCCCCAGGTAACTTCCTGCCCTTTGTTTCCCCTAGCCCTTAGTTAATCCTTCACTATGGCAAACATAGAAATGTTAGTTGCAGTCACATAGGCTTTTTGCTAGTAATAAAATGACTGTTTGGTTGTTTAAGATAAATGACTATTCTAAGAACACTTTTGCTTAGCAACTGTATCTTCTTTAAGACAAAGAATAATAAATGTCAGGACCTCTGCAGGTGGGCAAATAGACCCTTGACTGTTCTTGAGAAAGATGTGATGATTGTTATCTTCCTGCCTTAATGCATATGCTTATGCACTCACAGTGCTTGAAATGTATAAATAAAGGACTGCTGAGACCCTTAGCAGGATGATGTCAGCACCCTGACCAATTGTTTGTATCTCCTCATTTCCCCTCCCCCTCATTCTCTACAATTGTGCAGACACTGTCCCATCCTTCAGGAACCTGACACCCAGGCTGCTGTGGCTGGCTCGCAGCAATAATTCATGTAATTCTCATTCTGTTGAAGAAATAAATTCTAGCCTTTTACACAGGCAGGGGAAGAATAATAAGTACTTTAGGAATGGTGAGGCCAGGAAAGTTTTATTACTCCTGCATGAGGTCTCAGACCTCATAAGTCCCATGAGGTCTGAGCACTGGTCCAGAGACAAAGAGTTTCTTTTACACACAACCATTTTACATTGATAATGTTGGTTAGTTCACACACACATTCTTGACACAGGAAAAGGGGAAGGACATAGTTCTTCCAGGATGGCCTGGGAGATCAATCAGCCTGGCAGGCTGCCAGACCTTGTTATTGCTTATTAAGACCTTAATATGCTTATTAAGGAGCAAACTTTTATTTACTTTACATTTCCAGGTCTATGACTCTTTAACAGAAAGATTTCTTTTTCTTAGCTGTTCCCTTTCATTTCCAACCTTGGTTGGGAGATGCTGATACTATTCCCATTTTTCTGTGGGGAAAGTGCAGCAAGAAGGTTAAGAGACTTGAAGATGATGGTCACACAGAGAGAGGGTGAGTCTAGAAATGACCTCAGAGTCAGCCCCAGAATCTGCCCTCCCAGAACCATCACTTGCCTCTCCCCAACCCCCGCCAGTGTGTGGTTTGAGGGTGTTTTCTCTGACCAGGACTCATTTCCCTTCTCTGCTGCTCTGAGTCACTGGGTCCCTCACCATGAGGCAGAAATCACCACAAAGTTAGAAAGGACCAGGATGAGCCCTCAGTAGGGATCTGACCCGGCTCCTGCTGGAAGCCATACTACTCATGTTGTCTGACAACGGTCCAGGCATGGTGCAGATTTCTGAAAAGTCAGAAATCTCTTTAGTTGATGCCGGGGACCAGCCTCCGGCAAAACGTCGTGTCAGGGGTTCCTGAAAGGTTGAGATGGCCTCGGTGACTTGTAAGGGGCTGAAACTTAAGGGCTGAAGGGAAGGGGATGAGGTAGAATGAGGAGACACTGACACTTGGTGAGGTGCTAGTATCTTCTGCCGAGAGACTCAGCAGGTCTTTATTTATTCATTTTTAGTAAGCAGAAAAAAAAATACATTGTCATGTGTAAAGCAGAAACAATTAGTGTATTTTATTCCCATGGACTACTGGCTCCTACAGTTCCCAGCTAGACGGTAGCCTTCAAGGTTAATAGATAAAAAACCAGACCTAACACTAAAACTTATTATTTCAGCTAGACAATTACCTAAGACAGTGGATAGCCGCCAGTGCATCCCTATCAGCTAAAGCCTCAGCATCAAAAGACTATTCTATTCATATGGCCTTCAGCCGGAGACCAGCTGCTGCTCAGCTATCAGTGTTGTGCCCAGCATCGACCAGTGCAGCCCCCAAGGACACACAGACAGCCACTGCAAGAGCATAAAGGAGTTTATTACGGGCTCGCGTCTGGGCCCACGACATGCACCGATGTACCGGTGAAGGTCGGGAGCCCTGAACAAAGGAGACAGGGATCTTATATAGGGATACAAGTAGATTTCTAAAAATTAAATCATGTTGGCAGTCATTCATTAGTTACATAGGTGCATCATTCATTGATTACACAGGTGCATTTCTTAATAATGATGGGTACACAGTTATTTTATGGCTAGTTTGACCCCATCAGTGGCCTGCATTGCTCGGTTCTATTTTATGGCCAATTAGACCCATTACTCGGCTCCACTGTGGCTGGCCATCAGAGATAAGACCAGAGTGGGGTGGGGGTCATAAACCCTCTTTGGAATGCAGGCTAATTAGTCTTGAGTAAGCAAAACTTGAAATACTAAGATGGCAGCTATACACAAGATGGAGGAATAGTGGCTAAGTCTCACAATCAGAACTTTTTCTACCTAGAAATTCCTTAACTCAAATAGCTTCATTTAAAAACTTTCCCAAGAAACTTCAAGAGAAGGCAAAAGAAGGACCCACTACAACTGTTGTGCTGGATTGCTTGTCAGGCATGCACAACAAACCGTCTCCCATTGTCAAGTGGGCCAAACTGCCAACAACTGATTTCTAAACAGACAATTCTCCTTGCCATTTACTTACAGTATGCTGATACATATAATTTATTGCCTAATATACTTTCTGATAAATTTTTCTCTCTCTATGTCTAAGAACAAAAAGCAAAGGGATGCCAGATCTTCAGCCCCGCGGTGTGAGGCCCTTTCTCTTTGCTGCTTGTCAGTATCCTATCTGGCTGGGGCTGCAACGCCCTCTGCAGCAAGTTGACTCCTAGATTCTCCTTATTTGTTTGTGGCTAGTTTCTACTATTGTCAAAATACGCATTTAAAGTAAAACTGCAAATGCTGTTTGATCAATTACTGAATAATCAATTTGATGGCAAGTGTCACTGCATGATACAAATATTATTAGTAGTAGTTCTGGAAGAGGCGCATGGAGCCTAGAGACACATGAAGAAACTGCGCTTGTCTTTTGGTCGTGGACTGGGTGACACAGATGTGGGTGAGACCCGTGGGAGGTGACAATGGCAGCTTTTATCTTGATGTTGATTTTGCTCTTTTCCTTCGGGACTTGTCTGGTTGTTTGTGACCCTTTTCTGTGGGTCCCCACTGGAAGATGCTTTAGACTTTTAGCAGGCTTTGGGGCCTTGTTCTGGGCCGATCCCATATGGATGGACTTTTACCCACGAGGGGACGGGTAACTTTGGGTGCTTGATTTAGAAACTAGACTCTGCCTTACCTGTATTGTTTCCTAGTTTTATTAAAGCTCTTTCCCATTAAAGTCTCCTATGTTTTGTGTTGATGCGGCGGATGGCAGAACCCATTTAGAATAGGCAGGTTTGCGGGGTTTGGGCTGCCCCTCTACCTGTCCTATAACAGTTCTCTGCCAAAAGGCAGTAAAACTGTTATGGAGCAGCCCCGATATAAAAACAGGTTGCCTGGTTGTGGGTCCTCACCCGCGCACTTAAAAGGGACTGACTCATTGATACTCCATTACAGGCACACAAAAAAGGTTAATAAAAGATTTATTTACAAGGGAAAGGGAATTGAGGAAATGTACAACTCAGGGAGAAAATAGGGACATAAAGTGTTTAATGCGTCCTACCCGATCCGACGACCTGGAAACCCAAAGGCACTCTGAGAGTTGGCCGAGTGCTGTGAGCTAGCGGAGGGATAGAAAAAGGGAGCCCCCAAAGCCCACGTGTCTGGTTTTATACCAAACCTGGCTGCTTAACCCCACCTTTAGATTCCAGCAACCTTCCCTTTGGTGGTGATGGGATTTGTCTCTCCCAATGTCTTTTGGCTTTGGTCTGGAGTGGGGGTGGAGTCCACAAAGCCTATATGGAGTTAGCTTTAGGACATCCTTTCCCCCTAACAATTCAACATTTGGCCTTACATTAACAAGTGAAAAAACTTCTGGGAACAAAAGGCTGTAAACATCCCTTTGGCCAAGTCTTTGATATGGAGATATGGTCTTTTGAGGAAGGGTAATTGGAGAAGGAAATTCTCTTAACCATCTTTGGCCCTGCCTCTGATAAAATATTTGTAGTTCCTTACAACTAAAAACAACAATCAGCAATCTTACAGAAAAAGAAATTTTCCCTTGATCTTAAAATTAGATATGGAAACTAGGCTGACTAGATAAGTAGAGGAGTAATAGGTAGAAAAACTCTTCTGTTAGATTAGGAAAATGCCTCCCTTAATTGAGAGCTTGGGGCTAGGGAAGAGTCAATGCATCTTCCTTCCCCCAGGTAACTTCCTGTCCTTTGTTTCCCCTAGCCCTTAGTTGATCCTTCACTATGGTAAACAAAGAAGTGTTAGTTGCAGTCACATAAGTCTTTTGTTAGTAATAAAATGACTGTTTAAGGTAAATGACTATTCTAAGAACACTTTTGTTTAGCAACTGTGCCTTCTTTAAATCAAAGAATAATAAATGTCAGGACCTCTGCAGGAGGGCAAATAAACCCTTGGTTGTTTCTGAGAAAGATGTGATGATTGTTATCTTCCTGCCCTAATGCACATGCTTATGCACTCTCCTGGTTTGCTTGAAATGTATAAATAAAGGGCTGCTGACACCCTCACAGGAAGATGCCTGCACCCTGATCCAGTGTTTAAGTGTCCTCATTTCTCCTCCCCATCTTTCTCTACAATTGTGCTGATGCCCTCCCATCCTTCAGGAACCCCTGACACCCAGGCTGCTGCGGAAGGCTCACAGCAGGCTCCTGCTGTGTTTGGGGCAGGAACTTGTCCTTGTCCCTGGCAGGTCAGGACTGGGGAGGGACTGAACTTCAGGTGAACTGAACAAGCAGACAGAGCAGGACAGGCACCTGTGGGATGCCCTGACTCCTTGGGGACAGTGTCGTGTGTCCTGATGCTTCTCAGGGACACCTGCTCACCCTTCGCAGGACAGGACCACAAGCAGGCGCTGGCCTGTCCTTCATGGGGGCCTGGGTCTGGGCCTCTGTCCTGGGGATTTACTGGGTGTGATGATGGGGAGGGGAGGGCAGTTTGCACCCCAGGGCCCAGGTGCTGGGAATGGAGGGGCCTGGTGTATTGAGAAGAGTGAGACTGGGGTGTGGGTTCCATGGGGTGGGAAGGGAAGGGAGGAGAAGGGAGGAGTTCCAATAAAACTCATGGTCTTTAGTCTGAAGCCCTGAGAGGAGCCAGGTCTGTCCTCCTTGGTCTCAGGGCCTAAGGCGTCACCAGGAAGTGCCCTGCTCCTGCTGGTGGTGAGTCCCTGGGCCCTGTTCTGAGCCCCAAGGTCCTGGCTGCCCTGCTCCTCTGTGTGCACCTGGCTGCCTCCTGTCCTGTCTCTTCCTAGCTGTGAGGAGATAGCGCCCTGCTCCTGCCCCAGCTCTGTGCTCTGTCTCCTCCCCTCCCTGCTGCTCCTCCAGCTGCTTTGGTGGGGAGGTTTCCCAGGTGAGAGTGTCCCTCCCTGTCCTGTGTCTCCCTTGGGTTGGGGGATCCCAGGGTCTCTGGGAGCACCTTCTTCAGGAATTGCCTTTGTTCATTTGTCTTAGCATGATGTCCTCAAATTCCATCCATTTTTTTTTTAAGATTTATATATTCATTTACACAAGAACCGGGGTACAGGCCAGATGTACAGGAGGGTGAGAGGTTTCACGGGAGACAGAGCAGGGAACAGAACAAGCAGACTGACAGAATTACACTGCTGAGGGGAGCAGCAGGCATGACAGTGGAGGTCTGCTGCACCATGTGGGACCCTGGAACCGGCACTGCAGAGGCTGTGGACAGCTTCACAGCATGGTGCTCAACCATCTGTGCACCAGGGGACGCCCCATCCATACTGTTTTAAATGGCATGATTTTACTTATTTAAAAAAAATCTGTGGGCCTCCCTGGTGGTGCAAGGGGTTTAGTCTCAGCATTATCAAGCTATCACCAGCCATTGCAAGGTGAGTTTGATGCAGCAGACCTCTCCTGACTCACCTGCTCTTCCCCCCAGCAGTGTTTTTCAGTAGATTTGCCTGTTCTGTTCCCCACTCTGTCTCTTCTGAATCTTCTCACCCCTACACCTCTGGCCTGTACCCCAGTTCTTGTAGACATAAATAAAAATAAAGCTTTAAAAAAAGTCTGAGTACTATTTCATCACATGTGTGTATATATATGTAATTTTACTATTTCTTTGAATATACCCTTAATTCCTGTCTCTTTCTCCAAATTGTGGAGTATACATTATATTTATGTTGCCTTTCCTCATAGAGTTGGTTAGTTCGTCCAGTTTTTCTTCATTTTTCTGTTTTCTTCTAATTCGGTTCATTGTTCATTATTATTGGGGGTCACTGATTTGATCTTCTCTTTGGTCCTTTCTGTTCCAAAGCTTCTCCAGGAGCAAGTAGCTTCTCTGTTGATCTTTTTAGATCCTCTGTCTTTGTGATGTTAATTTAAGGCTTCAATTTCTATTTTCTGTTTACTGATTTTATTTTCCAAGACATTTATTATTCTGAATTTTGTTTTATCTTGATTCACTTTTCTGTGTTTTTTCCAACTCTTTAGCTTTCTTTATGATGGCAATGTTTAACTCTACTTAATAGTGAGATAACATCTTTCATAGCTTTGTAGTTGTGTACTGGAGAGTTGCTCCTTCTTGTGATTTCATGTTCCCTTGAGCTCTCACGTTTCTGGGCATGTTTTTGGGCTTATTTTGCTGCTTTAAAATTCCAATTTTTGAAACTTATGTAGGACTAGAGACCTAGTCCGAACGCTGGCCTCAGTTACCCTCAGCCAATAAAAGAAAACCGAGTTTGAGGAAAAGGAAAGTGGTTTAATTTGTCAACAAATGAGGAGGGCAGCAGATTCATGTCTTGAAGACCACCATCCTGCTCTTTGGCAGTGCGGAGGGGTATTTATACAAGGGGGAGATGGGTAGGGATTCATGAAGGGGAGGAGGAAGGGTCTGCATGGAGACAAGTGGGCAACTGCTCAACATGGACATGGATGGGTACCAGCTGGTTTTCATCAAGGGGAGGGGGAAAGTGCCAGCACGGAGATGAGTAAGGGGAGGGGTCTTCACAGAGGCCTATGGGTGTCAACTCATCCATCTTAAGGGAAGGGGAAGGTGTCAGCACAGAGACGAGTGATCACCAGCTCATTTTCCTTAGGGTGAGGGGGAAGGGTCTGCGTGGAAAGCAGTGGGCACCAGCTTGTTTTTCTTCTCAAGGGGAGGGGAAGCTGCAACAAATGGGAAAGACAAGCTATTAATCCTATTAATGCTAGATAAGGGGGAATTGTAAGAAATGGGTAAAAGACAAACTCGGTACCTGTATCATAATCCCCACTCTCAGTTATGATCTTCCATTTCTATGGGGGAAAGGGGCGTAGTATCTTCTGGCTGCTTCCTGCTGAACAGGGTCGTTCTGGTGGTGGGTTTACTATGGAAGGCCTGCACTTACTGGTGCCACAGTTCCTGACCTGATGTTAAGGTCTTGGTGCTGGTGTGGCAGCGACAAGATATACAACATAGCGTAGTCCCCATAAATGTAAGAGGGATTACTTTTTCTCTTCCTCAAGATGATGACATTTAGGTTATAGCCCTCACTGGGGAGGACCAGAGACTAATATATTTACTGAGACATAATTTTTCTCTGCCCTCATCCCAATTCTGTAAAACAGTAAACCAAATCTAATTTTAACAATTTTCCCTATATTTGCATAAACTCATAGGGGAGAGTAAACAAGTAGAGTGTTGTTGGCTTTGTTGAAAATTCCACAGGCCTTAGAGTGAGCTTTTTAACATCCAGCCCATGCTGGCTTTATTAAAGTCAGTCTTAGCAAACTTCACCTGAGATTTCCTCTTCTCAAGGTTCCCAGGACTTTTCCCAGGGTTTTCCTCAGTCCTGCCAATGGAGGCAGCTTTCTCATCTGTCCTGGAGGTCTCTGGAACCTGGTAAACAAGGTGACAGGTTCTTCTTGGCTTGCTCTTCTCAGCTCAGCTCAAAGTTTACTCCCAGAAGAATTTCAGTCCAAGCCTTGTAACAAAACATGTTTAATTTACCAGCTGAAGGAGAAAAAATAAAATTCCCTTTTGAGATTATGCAAAGATAGAAATTGTCCTGAGAAGTACAGATATTGCCTATAATTTTTTGAGATGAGACCAGAGAAAAGCAAATGTTTCAGTTTGCTCATAAAAAGATGCAAATTGCTACTGCTAAGATCATAGCCCAGCTTAAAGACAAGTTTCCTAGAGACCAAAAAAAAAAAAAAAACCCAAACAAAACATTGAAAACTAATGTTTTTTGTACTTTTCCATGTATTAAGTCTCCATCTTCTGATGGTGTTGCAGAAATAAATCCTAACCTTTTAACCAGGTAGGGGAAGAACAAGTGGTACTTTAGGAATGGTGAGGCCAGGAAAGTTTTTATTACTCATGCATGAGGTCTCAGACCTGGGTAGTCCCATGAGGTCTGAGCACTGGTCTAGAGACAAAGAGTTTCTTTTATACACAACCATTTTACATTGATAAAGTTGGTTAGTTCACACACAAATTCTTGACACAGGAAAAGGGGAGCGATACAGATCTTCCAGGATGGCCTGGGAGATTAATCAGCCTGGCAGGGTGCCAGACCTTGTTTAGATATGCTCATTAAGGAAGCAAACTTATTATTTACTTTACATTTCCAGGTCTATGACTCTTTAACAGGGAAATATTTCTTTTTCTTAGCAGTTCCCTTTCATTTCCCCCCTTTGATGCCTTTGTGAGTTATTATCTCATAAGGCATTATCCTCCACTGCCCGAGCCCGCGGACTGGTCAACGAGGTTCTCAGGGGGAGAGCAGCGACCTGAAGAACAGGGGTACACCACAGAGGGAGACACGTACACTCTTCGTTCAGCTATCGCAGGTCTCTTTTACTTTTGGTTTCGGCGGGGCTTTATAGCTGGGGACCGGAAGCGGAAGAAGCAGGCCAACAGTGCCTAGCCAATGATTAAACACATAACCTTATTTGGTGCGCCGGAGGCCATCATGCGCACTGGGCCAAAAGAAGCTAATCCCGGAAGGGCACATGCCCTTATTTGGTGCGCCGGAGGTCGTCATGCGCACTGGGCCGAAAGGAGCACAGCCAATCACGGAAGGGGGGAGTATCCTGATGCCACGAGGTAAGGTGCCAACACTCCAAGGTGTCCAGCTCACTATCAACTGGCCAGTAGGGGGTGAGGAGCACGTTGATACATTTCCTGAGCACAGGCCAGGTAAGTGCCATCTGTGGCACAGGTCGAGGAGCAGTTGGGTGATACCTTTGGAGGGAACACACCTGGGTCAAGTATGACTCCCTCATACTGGGCAGGACCTGGCCCTAGGCAAACCCGCAATCTGAAGCCGCATTAGAGCGGTTGAGAGCCAATGGTGCCCAGGGTGTGGGAGACCAGAGTGCTCCCTTGTTCTTTGTGGCCCTTCTGTCAGGCTGGGTACAAACCCTGGCTTCATTGCAGTTACTCAGGTTTTGGGAGACGAGCCCTCACATGCAGAAGGGAGGGTGAGGGACAGGTGTAGGAGGATACTGGCGAGCAGGCCCATTTTAGCAAACATTAGAAAACAGTTATGTCTACACACCATATCAGGTAACCCAAGGCAAGAAGGTGTGCCTCCCAACCCCAAGGGTCAGGCCAAGACAGTCACTACGGGAACAGTAAAAACAACAAGAGGTCACACGTGTAGAAGGTCCTCAAGCTTCTGCCGTGCATAGACCAACCAGCTTCCCAGAGTGTGGCCAGAGCAGGGCTTGATGTCTAAGGCCTCCTTGATGGGTTGATCCATTTGTAGCCTCAAGAGGAGGTGACTATCCGGATCTGGGGCACTGTCCATCTGTTGGCTGAAGTGTCCTTTTTCTGGTCTGTAGGCCCATGTTACTTTGGAGTGATGCCCCCAAGGGGGTGGAAGCTGAGACTTTACAAAGGAAGAAAAAAAGGGGGGGGGATGGGCAAGGGTCTGCAAAGGGGAGGAGGTAGGGGTTGGCACAGAGACGGGTGGGCGCCAGCTTGCTCTGCTGTTTAGCTCCCTTCTCCTTGGACCTCCTTGGAGGTCATTCCACCCTTTGATGCCCTCGTGAGTTATTTTTCACACAAGGAACATCACTTATATCAGACAAGGGGGAATTGTAAGAAATACGGGAAAGACAAACTTGTTCATGCTTATCTGGGAAACCAGTTATTTGTAACTGCATCATAATCCCCACTGTCTGATATGAACTTCCATTTTTGTGGGAGAAAGGGTCGTCGTATTTTCTGGCTACTTCCTGCTGAATGGGGTCATCGTGGCGGGGTTTACTCTGGAAGGCCTGTCCTTGCTGGTGCCATAGTTCCTGACATGATGTCAATGATGTGATGGAGGACAGAAATAGGAAAAATAAAAACTGAAAAAGGAAGCACTACACAAGATCAAAAACCTGGCTCACACAAGGAGGTGGGGGTAGAAGAGATTAACGTAACCATCACAATTGTGGAAACAAAGATCCTTAGGCGCCAATGCCTAGATTACAAAGCATACATCCAAGCAGGTATCACGATAAAGACATAGAGATTGAGCCCATTGTAGAATCTCCTGTCCCTTTTAAATTCCACATAGTTATTTAAAATAGCAATTAGCTCTAAGACTCACAAGGAGTGAGCCCCTCTCAAACCCAAGAAGACTTGTATCAGTGCAGTCTCTGACTGGTTCAGGGCAGCACTCCCACTGCCCACCTGTGACTGTGCAGGTGCCTCTTTTCACTAACTCTCCCCCGCCTCGGTAGTAGCCTTCTGCCTGCCTGAAACCTGTACTATACTGGGACTTCTCTTCACTGACCTCCCTCAGTGGAGGCTGCTCCCCTCAAGGCCTCCTGTATGCAACCATGCAGGCCTCTCTCAGCAAACCTGTCCCTTTCAGGGCACCTCTTCCTACCCGCTTGTGTCTATGCATGTGTACTTTATACTTTCATCTCTTCCCTAATAAGCCTGTTCTTTAAATACAACGACTGTCTGTCTCATGGAGACTCTCACTGTGTGCCGCCAAAACAGGTGCTCTGGTGAAACCTTTCCCAGAGTGGACCCAAGGACCCCGCACTCCAAACCCACTGACTCCAAAAACCCCCTCATTAAGGCTTTGGTGGCAGTGTGGCAGTAATAAGGTATACAACATATCATAGTCCTAAATGTAACAGGGTTTACTTTTTCCTTTCCTCAAGACGACATTTAGGATACAGCCCAAACTGAAAAGGACCAGAGACTAATATAAATAATTATTGTGACATAATTTTTTCTCTACCCTCATCCCAATTTTGTAAAATAGAAAAACAAATTTAATTTTTAGACAATTTTACCTATATTTGCATAAACTCATAGGGCAGAATAACCATGCAGAATATTGTTGGCTTTGTTGAAAATTCCACATGATCTGGAGTGAGCTTTTTTAATACCCAGCCCATGCAGGCTTCATCAAAGTCACAGTCTTACCAGACTTCACCTGAGATTTTCTCTTCTCTAGGTTCCCAGGGCTTTTCCAGGGTTTTTCCAGTCCTGTCAATGGAGGCAGCTTCCGCACGTTCCATGGAGGGCTGTGGAACCCGGTAAGCAAGGTGACAGGCTCTTCTTGGATCACTCTTCTCAGCTCAGCTCCAATTTTACTCCCAGAAGAATTATCCAATCAAAGCCTTGTAACAAAACATGTTTTTTAAAAAATTTTTAGTTTAAGGAGAAATAAATAAAATTCCCTATTGAGATTATGCAAAGACAGACAGTGTCCTGAGAAGTACAAATATTGCCTACACATTTTTGCAATGAGACAAGAGAAAAACAAATGTTCCACTTTGAGCATAAAAAGATGCAAATTGCCACCAGTAAGATCATGGCCCAGTTAGTTCAGTTAGTTTAAAGACAAGTTAACTTTTTTTTTTTTTTAAGATTTATTTGTTTGTTTATTTATACAAGCACTGGGTACAGTCAGAAGCGCGGGAAGGTGAGAGAATTCACCAGAGCCAGAGCGGGGAGCAGAGCAGGCAGAAGGACTGAAGTACACTGCTGAAGGGAGCAGCGGGCGGCAGGAGAGGTCTGCGCGCCATGCGGGACCCTCCTCCAGTGGCCGGGGAGCAGCCGGGGATCGAACCAGCGCTGCAGAGGCTGTGGGCAGCTTCGCAACCCAGCGCTCAACCACTGCGCCACCGAGGAGGCCCTTAACTTTTTTTTTTAGGGATAAAACAAAACAAAACAAAACATTAAAGACCAATATTTTTTAAAAGTCATTAAATATTATACAAATCCTTTTAAGTGAATTTTTCCCATGTATTAACTCTCGACCTTTTGTTGATAATTTTTATAAATTCATTTTTTTATAGGCTTGGTAGGTCTTCTCAATTCCAAATATTGTCAGTCTCTTTTTGTGAGTTTTCTGAAGACAAAGCTCAGCAAGTAACCTTTCGAAATAACAAAAACTTGAAAATGACCACAACTAAAATTATGACTTAAGGCAAAAGATAAGGATGTTTGCTTAATGTTGTGACACGCACACATATATATTTCAGAATAATTAGAATCACCTAATCATACTATACTGGAACATACTAGGTTTTAAAATTTTCATCTATTTTAGAACACTTTAATTAATTATTTTTTTTGTCATCAAGAACCAGTAGAAGCAGTTTAAGAATACTTGAGTCTTTACTGGAAATGAAAAAGAAATTAAAGTTTGGTTTTTCATAAGTACACTACTGATAACGAACTTAAATATTTTTAAAGCAACTTATTTTAGCACATAGCATTTTTTTAAGATACCTCTCTTAGACCTTCAGAACTTTAATACCTTTTTTTCTTTTTATTTTGCACCATTTTTTCAAAGATAGCCATTTTTGTTTTGACACTAAATTTTTCAAGACCTTTTATATCTGTCTTAAAGACGTTTTTTAACACACCTCACTTTATTTGCATTTAGTTACAACATTCTAGATTTTAATTTTTAGATTGTAAGACTACTATGGCAGAATTTTATTTTTATTCATACCCGCATACCCAGAGGAGACCTTTTTCCAAAGTTTGAGCTGCCCCCCGCCTCAAGCAATTAGGCAACAGAGCAGCCATTGCCCCAATAGGGGCACATTAACAATGTAAAGCAAGCAGGAGACTCTCATCTGCTCATCTTGGCCATACAAGTCAGGCGCCTGGCCAGATAAAGTCCATTAGTCACTCCCTGAAACTTTTAGTCCACACTGAGGCCTTGTCCCAAACTAATTTCAGCTAATTAACAGGTCAGCCTTACATTTTTTACTTCAAGACATCATAAGAGCTATTATGCTATTATTCCTTTGTAATGGTAACTCATACATAAACATGTTTGTTATATGTATATATATATATAAATATATATATATATTTAGGCAATGAGAATAAAGTTTAGTTTTCCTACAATAAGAAGCAAAAATACACCAAAAGCTCATTAAGCAGTCAATAAATCTTCCTTAGTCTTATAGGAGAAATATACCACCATTTAAATAATGATAGAAAGAACAGATTTAAAATAGAGATACCAACTGTAGCTTTAGTTTTCCTTAGGGCAGGAAGTTCAAATTACAGAGTTACAAATGACAATTTCATATACCTGAGGTTTCTCTTAGCTAGGACAAGGGAAGGAAAAATCAATTAAGATGCTCACCTGGGGAAGTCCAGGTATAAACAAAAACACATTTATCCACATTTATTTCTGTTAACATAGACTAGGTCAATAACACCTCTTTACTCCAACCTCCTGTCTTTCCCAAATTAAACACATTTAAATATACAATAAACTTATAACATTATAAATTTAAGGCATATATGCTTGAATTAAACCATTACATTTTGAATTAGTTTTTGTTTACCAAAAATTTTAGATCGTGATCTCAGAATATGGGGTTCATTTCTATTAGAATTTATATAGGCGCCATTTATAACAAATTTAACACAACAACCCTCCAGAGACAAAAGACACAAAGGCAAAGACACAGACACAAAGATCTCTTCCATTTAGAATTTTGGCCATTTGCACTAATTTTTAGAGATAGTTATTTTGCCAACATTTCTGAAAACACTGACAATTATTAATTTACTTTCAAATATTTCTTTTAACTAATTTTTTTTCAGATAAGTAATCATTTCCCAAGTTATATTTGTAAGAATACCTCTTAGGTTCTAAAGAAAGTGGGGCAGAAAATTCCCTATCAATTTCCTTGATCTTTTTTTTTTTTAAAAAAAAGCACGATCTCCAGGACCGTCTTGTAACAGGGTGGTCCCCAGGAAAGGGGGAGGTTCCAGGTTCCCTGCCCCACCCAAGGGAGGGTGGAGCTGAGCAGGGAGAGGAGAAGCTGCAGAAGAGACTAAGGAAGGAGCAGGATGGAGCCAGGAGACCTGGAGGAGGCGCATGGAGCCTAGAGACACGTGAAGAAACTGCGCTTGTCTTTTGGTCGTGGACTGGGTGACACAGATGTGGGTGAGACCCGTGGGGAGGTGACAATGGCAGCTTTTATCTTGATGTTGATTTTGCTCTTTTCCTTCTGGGCTTGTCTGGTTGTTTCTGACCCTTTTCTGTGGGTCCCCACTGGAAGATGCTTTAGACTTGTGGCAGGCTTTGGGGCCTTGCTCTGCGCCATTCCCATATGGATGGACTTTTACCTACAAAGGGACGGGTAACTTTGGGTGCTTCATTTAGAAACTAGACTCTGCCTCACCTGTATTGTTTCCTACTTGTGTTAAAGTTCCTTCCCATTAAAGTCTCATATGTTTTGTGTTGATGCGGCGGATGGCAGAACCCATTTAGAATAGGCAGGTTTGCGGGGTTTTGGGCTGCCCCTCTCCCTGTCCTATAACAGTCTGTCTGCTCCCATGCCCCCTAAAGTATTCAGTGTTACAGCAAGAGAAGGGGGAGCACACAGACGCTTTTCTGGCCTTCCTCTCTCAGAGATTTTGAAAAGTCCAGTCTCCGATCAGCCATATGACTTGTCAACAGAACCACAGGCAACGCCCAATTTATCTCCGCAGATGCAGCTGTGGGGATTTCATGCACACACCACTCTCTTTCTCTCTCTCACACACACACTCTGAAGGTTATAACTGTTGAACCAAGCATAAGTACTCTTAGCCATTACTTTGTCATTTTATGTGTAACTGCTGTTTTAGAATTTTAGGTTTTGCTGTCCCCGGAAAGACTGCATTCCAGAGATAGTTTCGACAGTTTCGACCCTCACTCCACCCTAGCCCTCCAGTAACCAATGAGGGCGAACTTGCTGTAATTGGAGCTGCAGGCTGGAGATGCATCTTGGCAGGGCCAGTCAGCTTAGAATGATAGCCGGGCAAAGTTGGAGAACGCATCCTTGCAGCCAATGAGTAACTGCCAGCATAATTTAACTTATTAAAAAACCCCTGCTTCCTTTGTTCAGGGCTCTTGATACCTGCTGCTACTTTTGGAGGTGTCGTGAGCCTGGATTCGAGTCTGTAATAACTCCCTTTTGTGTTTGCATTGGCTGTCTTTGGGTTCTTGGAGGCTATGCTCGCAGAGTCTGCTGATCTTGGGCACAAAAATAACCATGCCATCCCTCCCTTTCGGGCGTTCCAAGGTTCCCTACCAAAACCAAATGAGACCACTGAGGCCTCCCTGAGAGGTGATCAGTCTCTCCTTCTACCACTCTGGGCAGGCCACATGGGAACCAGGATCCCGGGACCTTACCTGATCCGACGTAGGCACGAAGTCCTGGCCTCCGTCAGCCCTTTGGAAGTCCGGCCTGGAAGGCGATGTGGGGGCTGGGCAGGAGCAACCAAGTCAGAGACAGCTGAAAGTCCTCAGCGGAGCTTACTTCCCCTTCCTTGGCTCTCTTTCCCCTCCCCAACTCCACATCCTCCAGACCTGATGGCTCAAAGGGCAGTGCACTTGTTTACCAGTCAGGGAACCAAAAAATGTTGCAGCAATAAATCCTAGCCTTTTACCCAGGCAGGGGAAGAACAAGCGGTACTTTAGGAATGGTGAGACCAGGAAAGCTTTATTACTCATGCATGAGGTCTCAAACCTGGGTTGTCCCATAAGGTCTGAGCACTGGTTTAGAGACAAAGAGTTTCCTTTACACACAACCACTTTACATTGATAAAGTTGGTTAGTTAGCATACAAATTCTTGACACAGGAAAAGGGGTAGGAAACAGATCTTTCAGGATGGCCTGCTGCCAGATCTTTTTTAGATATGCTTATTAAGGAAACAAACTTATTATTTACTTAACATTTCCAGGTCTATGACTCTTTAACAGGGAAAGATTTATTTTTCTTAGCAGTTCCCTTTCAATGGTAATTTTTATACATCCAATTTTTTATAGACTTGGTAGGCCTTTTCAGTTCCAAAACATACATATACATATATATATATATATATATATATATATATAGTCAGTCTCTTTTTGTGAGTTTTCTGAAGACAAAGCTCAGCAAATAAACTTTAGAAAGAACAAAAACTTGAAAATGACCATATCTAAAATTGATACAGTTAACAAGTTTGTCTTTCCCCCATTTCTTGCAATTCCCCCTTATCTAGCATTAACTTGTTGCAGCTTCCCCCTCCCCTTGAGAAGAAAACCAAGCTGTCACCCACCGGTTTCCTGCAGACCCTGCCCCCTCCCCTTAATGAAAACAAGCTGGCGATCACCCCTCTCTGTGCTGACACCTTCCCCTTCCCTAAGATGGATGAGTTTACACCCGTAGGCCTCTGTGATGACCCCTCCCCTTACCTGTCTCTGTGCTGACACTTTACCCCTCCCCTTGAGGAAACCCAGCTGGTACCCATCTATCTCCGTGTTGAGCTGGCGCCCACTTGTTTCTGTGCAGACCCCTTCCCCCACCCCTTCCCGGACCCCTACCCATCTCCCCCTAGTATAAATACCCCTGCCCACGGCCAGGGAGCAGGACGGTGGTCTTTCAGACATGAGTCTGCTGTCCTCCTCATTTGTCGACAAATAAAACTGCTTTCCTTTTCCTCAAACTCGTTTTCCTTTTATTGGCTGAGGGAAACTGAGGCTGGCATTCAGTAACAAAATCATGGCTTAAGGTAAAAGACAAGGATGTTTGCTCAATTTTGTGACACACATACACATATATATATTTCAGTATAATCAGAATTATCCAATAATATTATACCAGAACCATCCAAGGTTTTAAAAATCGCATATATTTTAGAATACTTTAATCAATTTTTATATATGCTGAAAAGGTATAACTTTTTCCCTCAATGACAATTTTTTTTATGAAATTTTAACATTTCTAGATTGGTCCAATGTGTTTTAGCATTTTCCTATAAGGAAAATTCCTATAAGGAAAATAATTTATTAAGAGTTCTAAGACATATCAAATAATTTTACTTGATTAAATAAAAAACCTGTACTATTTCTGAAATTTGACTCCAAGAAACATTTTGTCTCAGGCTTAATAAATATACAGATTTTTTTAAAAACAACATGAAGGTATCCAGAGTGATAACTAGAGGTTTTTAAAAGTAGATATATTTTCATGGTGCTCAACAATACTGACAGGACTATATTTTTCAGTTAACCAAATCCGAGGGTAAAAGAGAACCAAGATTTTAGATTACATAAACAGTCTTGAATTTGTCATCAAGAACTAGTAAAAGCAGTTTAAGAATATTTGAGCCTTTACTGCAGATGGAAAAGAAATTAAAGTTTGGTTTTACATAAGTACACTACTGATAATAAAATTTAAAATTTCTAAAGCAAGTCATTGTCGCACATAGCATTTTTTCTAAGATACCTCTCAGACCTGCAAAACTTCAACACCCCTTTTTATCCTTCCTACTTTGCACTCTTTTTTTTTTTTTCAAAGATAGCCATTTTGTTTTGACACTAAATTTTTCAGACCTTTAACATATCTCTTTTACATACATATCTTAACACAACTCGCTTTATTTGCATTTAGAGTTACAACATTCTAGTTTTTAATTTTCAGATTGTAAGACTGTTAGAGCAGACTTTCTTCTTTGTTTATGTCCACAGGCCCAGAGATCTTTTTCCAAAGTCCAAGCTCCCGGCAATTAGGCAACAGAGCATCCATTGCCCCAACAGGGGCACATTAGCACTTTAAAGTAAGCAGGGATTATAGAAGCTGGAGACTCCCAAGAGGTCATCTGGTCATCTGGGGCACATAAGTGAGGTGTCTGGCCAGTGAAAGTCCATCAGTCACTCCCTGAAACTTTTAGTCCACACCGAGGCCTTGTGCCAATATAACTTCAGCTAATTAACAGGCAAGCCTCACATTTTTCACTTTAAGCCATTGTTAGAGCTGTTATGCTATTATTCCTTTGTGCTGGATGACTCATACATAAACACGTTTTATTTTTTTTTTCCTAAATGATGACTGCCAGTCCTGCCTGCAGGCCGACGGGGTTCAGGAACACGGCAGAGGGGCTGGGGATGAAAAAACACTTCTACTCACATGGATGGCTGCAGGAACTCTGTTTATTTTAGGGGAGGGGCTATATCTCGGAAAGCCTGCGCATGCACTTTACGTGGATTTGCAACATCCGGTTACTGTTGCATCAGTCTCCGCTTTGGGCGGAAGTGACTCATCTTTGGGCGGAAGCGACCACCACCCCAGGTCCCCCTGCTGGTGTAAGCCTGGTACTGACAGATGACAATAAAGTTTAGTTTTACTACTATAAGAAGCAAAAATACACCAACAGCTCATCAAGCAGTCAACAAATTTTCATTATTAAACTTAGTAAATCCATAGTTTTACAGGAGAAATATACCACCATTTAAATAATGATAAGAACAGATTTTAGATAGAGATACCAACTGTAGTTCTAGTTTTTCTTAGGATAGAAAGTTCAAATTGCAGAGTTATATATGAAACAATTTTATATACCAGAGGTTTTTCTTTTTCCCTTGGTTAGGATGAGGGAAGGAAAAATCATTAAAGGTGCTTACCTGGGGAACAAAGGTATGTTAGGGGAAAAAGGATGTCGTAAGCTAATTCCATACAGGCTTTGTGGACTCCAACCCCATTCTAGACCAAAGCCATCAGGACATTGGCAAAGACAAATCCCATCACCACCAAAGGGAAGATTGCTGGAACCTGAGGGTGGAGTTAAGCAGCCAGGTTTGGTATAAAACCAGACATGTGGGCTTTGGGGTGTTCCCTTTTGGCTCTCTGCCAGCTCGCGGTGCTAGGCCAGCTCTTGGAGTGTCATTGGCATTGCAGGTTTACGGATCTGGTAGGATGCATTTAACACTTTGTTTCCCTATTTTCTCCCTGAGTTGTACATTTCCTCATTTCCCCTTCCCTTGTAAATAAACCTTTTATTAATCTTTTGTGTGTGCCTGTAGTGGAGTATTAATAAGTCCCTTTTAAGCGCGCGGGTGAGGACCCACAGCCAGGCACCCCGTTTTATATCGGGGCTGCCCTATAACAGTTACTTCTTTCAAGGTAAAGAAAATAGTGGGTTAGTCTTTTTAGAAGAGAA
This sequence comes from Talpa occidentalis, assembly GCF_014898055.3. Classification (NCBI taxonomy): domain Eukaryota; kingdom Metazoa; phylum Chordata; class Mammalia; order Eulipotyphla; family Talpidae; genus Talpa; species Talpa occidentalis. The sequence goes on along the minus strand of NW_023602073.1, from coordinate 49,215,039 downwards.
TTTTATCAAAATAAGTCCAGGTATACACAAAACCATAGTTATCTCTGTTAACATAGACCAGGTCAAAAACTTTTTTTTTTTTTTGACCGCTCCAACCTTTTTTTAAACACATTTAACATACAATAAAACTTTTAACTCCCAACATTATAAATCTAAGAGATGCATGCTTTAATTAAACCGTTACATTTTGAACTAGTTTTGTTTACCAAAATTTTTAGATCACAATCTTAAAATTTGGGTTCTTTTCTATTAGAATTTATATAGGCGCCATTTATAATGATATTTAACACAGAAACCCTCCAGAGACAAAAAACACAAAGGCAAAGAGACAGACACAGAGATCTCTTTCATTTAGAACTTTGGCCATTTGCACTAATTTTTAGAGATAGTTATTTTACCAATATTTCTGAAAACACTGACAACAATTATTAATTTACTTTTTAATATCCCTTTTAACTAACTCCTTCACATAAGAAAACATTTCTCAAGTTATGTTTGTAAGAATGCCCCTTAGGTTCTAAAGAAAGTGGGGCAGAAAATTCCCTATCAGTTTTCTAAGGCCACATTTTTCTTTAAATTCCTAGAAGATATTTTGGATGGGTGGATAGTTTCACCAAAACTATATCCCTTTTCTTTCTTTATTTATTTTTTAGATTTATTTATTTATTTATTTTTATTCAAGCACTGGGTACAGTCAGAAGTGCGGGAGGGCGAGAGAATTCACCAGAGCCAGAGCAGGAAGCAGAGCAGGCAGAGGGACCTAAGTACACTGCTGAGGGGATCAGCGGGCAGCAGGAGAGGTCTGCGCGCCATGTGGGACCCTCCTCCGGTGGCCAGGGAGCAGCCGGGGATCGAACCTGCGCCACAGAGGCTGCAGGCAGCTTTGCAACCCAGCGCTCAACCGCTGCGCCACCGGGGAGGCCCTAGAATACGAATTTTACACCCACTTTTGTAATTGGAAAAGTTTAATTGTTGCCAAATATTGTGCTGTCTTGTATGATTGATCATGCTACCTAGGAAATTAATTGTTCTTAGGTTACCAAAGAAATGGCCTACAGGTGTAAGGCCAAGGGAGTCTTTACATGATCATGAGAAAATATGTATTGATTGTCTTTGCTCTGCTTCAATGCTTACGCTGATGTAATCCCACCGCTCTCCTTAAGGTATAAATAAAGACCCGCTGAGACCCTCAGCAAGAGACACTTGCACGAACTAAGGTGTCTGTGTCTACCTCACTCCTACCTTGCTCCACTTCCCCTCAGTCCTCCGAGAAAACTTGGCCGACGCCGTCCTCTCCTCTCTGAGACCCTGACACGACTTCTAGCTAGAGCTGGTCTCCAGCAATTAGCAACTAACCCAAAGGCTCACAAGGGGTGAGTCCCTCCCAAACAGAAGACAACTATATCCGTGCAGTCTCTGTACAGGCTCCGGGCAGCACTCTGCCTGCCCACCTGTGCCTTAGCAGGTTCCTCTTTTCACCAAACCTCTTCCTCTGCAGGGAAGCAGCCTCCCTGCCTGCCCACGACCTGTCCCTCTCTGGCCTCTCCTCACTGATGTCCCTCAGCAGAGGCCACTCTCCTCAAAGCCACCCTTGCAGGCCTCTCTCAGCAAACCTGTCCCTTCTGGGGCAGATCTTCCTGCCCGCTGTGTCTCCTTTACTCTCCTGTCCCCTTTCCCTAATAAACCTGCCCTTTCAATATAACTACTATCTCTGTCTCGTGGAGAACCTCACCTGGGAAACTTGCTGCATGTCCCTGAAACAGGAGCTCTGGTAACAACTTTCCCAGAGTGAACCCAAGGACCCTGTACTCCAGACCCTCTAACTCCAAAAACAACATCAAGTAGAAGCCCTGGTCCAGGCCCAGTTTTCTCACTGGAACAATTCCAGTCCTTCCAGCCATCTGCCAATGTCCTAGAAGAGTCAGAGTAATCTCAGGTTGCCTAAAGCCAAAGCATCGGAACTGACACTGAATGTCAGGGTAAGATTTTAGAAGAGCATAGATAAAAGGAAGTCATAGGTGAGCCAGCCAATGTGGAAAAGGAGAGTATACTGCCTGGCTTTTGTGTTAAAAAAACATCAGTCTGTTCCCCACTATCAGTTTTTCCTGGGCTCCTGCAGGGAAACCATGATAGGAGCTGCTTCTTAGACATAGGTTTGTAGCTACAGGTCGACCACTCAGTTAATATTTTCCCCAAGGGGCTTTCAGATGAAACAAATATGGCGCCTCTCATAAGTTTAACTAAATCCCTGGCTTCCAAAAAAAACAAGTGGGAAACTCCAAATAACAGATACCAAATAGACATCAAGTAAAAAATACCAAATATTTCCCAATTCCCACTCAACCAGGTCTAACACGCTAAAGAGAGCTCAAAATTGAGGGAGAATGATAGACTCCCTCCCAAACTGAAGAGAACCGAACTCCCTCTGTGAGGGGACTCAGATTCCTCCCAAATCTGTGAAGGCCAAGGTCTTGGCGTGCACGTTCCAGGGGAACTTACACCAAATGCCAGGGAACGCGGTTTTCCATCCAGTTTCCACCTCTTCAAAGGTAAATCCAGGGTGCAGAAAAGAGATGTGCCTCTCCTGAGGAGGACTTGGGAAGTTCCCTGGAGGAAAAAGAACTCTGGCAGCCGCTAGGACTCTCCCTCATCCTCCTGGAGAGAGGGCGCTCCCTCTCAGCAGGAGGGTCAATATACCACCCGGGATGCCCAGGTCCCTCTCCAACAGCATAGCCCATCATTGATAGGTGAGCCCTGGTGTGCTTTGGCGACCATCTGCTCTGTCTGTTGGAAGTCAGAGTTGGGGTTGGAAGAGCCGAAGTGGCATCCACCTCCTGGCTCTAGCTCACCAAATTGATACCCAACGCCAGCCTCAGTTTCCCTCAGCCAATAAAAGGAAACCGAATTTGAGGAAAAGGAAAGCAGTTTTATTTGTCGACAAATGAGGAGGGCGGCAGACTCATGTCCAAAAGACCACCGTCCTGCTCCTTGGCAGTGGGCAGGGGTATTTATACAAGGGGGAAATGGGTAGGGGTCCGCGAAGGGGAGGGGGAAGGGTCTGCATGGAGACAAGTGGGTGTCAGCTCAACACGGAGATGGATGGGTACCAGCTGGTTTTCATTAAGGGATGGGGGAAAGTGTTAGCACAGAGATGGGGAAGGGGAGGGGTCTTCAGAGGCCAATGGATGTCAACACATCCATCTTAAGGGAAGGGGAAGGTGTTGTAACAGGGTGGTCCCCAGGAAAGGGGAAGATTCCAGGTTCCCTGACCCACCCAAAAGGACGGTGGAGCTGAGCAGAGAGAGAAGAAGCTTCAGAGGAGACTGAGGAAGGAAGGAAGCAGGATGGAGCCAGGAGGAGACCTGGAGGAGGCACATGGAGCCGAGAGTCATGTGAAGAAACTACACTTGCCTTTGGGTCATGGACTGGGTGACACAGATGTGGGTGAGACCTGTGGGGAGGTGACAATGGCAGCTCTTATCTTGATGTTGATTTTGCTCTTTTCCTTCCAGGCTTGTCTGGTAATTTCTGACCCTTTTCTGTGGGTCCCCACTGGAAGGAGCTTTAGACTTGTGGCAGGTTTTGGGGCCTTGCTCTGGGCCAATCCTACTTGTTGAAAAGTACAGCGCGGTAAAGAAGAGCCTGTTTTCCTCAGGGGAAGGGAAAATTTATTGCTCCCTGGCAGACCTCACAGACCCAAGGCGGGGGTCAGTGGAATCACGCATGTTGTTAGGGGAAAGCAGGGTTTTATAGGGTAAGGAGATGTCAGGTGGGAAGTTGGGTTCGTATGGCAGGAGAAGTTTGTAGGGCTTGAAAAGTTTCCTGGGGCAGGTACAGGTTCTTTGTCTGAGAAGAGACTCCTAGGGGTCGGGGGAGGCTCATTGTCTGAGTCCCCCAGGCAGGTTTCCACTTCTTGCCCCCCAGGTGGGCTTCCTGGTAGGCTTTTGCATTCAGGCCTCCTGCCTGGACCTTTCACTTGGCAGAGAACCACTAATTTTATAAAAAATGTGATATTTGCATCATGCAGTGCCATTTGCCATAAATTTGGTTATTCAGTAATTGATCAAACAGCATTTGTAGTTTTACTTTTAAATGCATATTTTAACAATGGTAGAAATTAGCCATAAACAAATGAGGAGAATCTAGGAGTCAGCGAACGAGATTCCTGACTGTTCAGGAATCTGCCCCATGCCTGGAGCTTTGTCACACGACATGAGTAGAATGGCTCCCAGCGGTTTGGGGGACAGAGGGAGCAGGAGCATCAGGGACTGTGAGGAGGCCTGAGGCTGGGAGAGCTCCCTGAATTGGAGGAGTCACCTGAACCAGAGGGGGTCCTTGGAGGAGCAATGGGAGAGGGTCAGAGAGGGAGAGATAGGTCTGGAGCCCCTCCTTTAAGCAGACCCCTGAAGGGATGAGACAGGGAGATGACATGAGCTGACTGGAGAGGGTCATGATCTTGGAAGGAAATGGACTGGGGGAGGTGAAGCTGGAGGTGGGGTGGGGTGACCTTTGGGCCAGGTTAGAAATGAGGGTGATATGGAATAGGTGCTGGTCATGGACATGGACTGAACATTTGGATGCATTGGCAGTAGACTGGGTGGGGAGTGGACTATGAAGATGTCTCTGGAGTTTTTGGCAGAGAAAACTGGGGGGACACAGCTGCTCCTCACTGAGAAGGGGAAACCACAGGAAATGTGGGGCGAGGGGAGGTCCAGGCCCCATGATTTCCTTGGAGACACAGAATTGGGCCTTCTTGGTGACTCCGTGTCCTGGAGGGACAGGGTCTGGTCACTGTGATCAGGTCTCTGGTGACATTAACATCTGAACAAGCCGCAGGCCCCGTCCACACAGTGTGGGCAGGACCAGGTCCTGGTAACTCCTGGTGCCCAGTGCTGACTCCTGGTGTCCAGAGTGGGGTGGCTCCTTGGTCAGCTGCTCTAAGCAGAAGAAAACAGGCCCTCTGGGGGCTCCTCACAGGCTCTGCCACGTGGGGTGACAGCTGACCTGGGGTCACTGGGGTGATCACCATCTGGCACAGACTGAGCCCTGCATGGGGCTCAGAGTCAGTCCTGACTTGGCCCCACACTCACCACTAGTTCTGGTTCTGGAAGCCAAGCAGCCTGGAGCACAGTGTGTGCTCACAGTGGGGGCCCCTCCCCTCTGCTGACCCATCTGATATGCTGTTTCTTCCTGAAACAGCAGGAAGTTCTCAGATCATGTAGGAGCCAGGGAAGGGTGATTGCCTTTTTAAGAGAAAATTTGGAGGATCCCAGGGATCCCACCCCTGGTGAGACACCCCTGAATGAGTGCCGAATTCTGCCTGTCTACTCTCTTGGGAACCATCTTCTCTGAGCCATGAGGCCCCCTTGGCACCCAGCAGGGCTCCTGAGCAGCTAACAGCAGGTGCTAACTCTGTAAGAAGATTTGGGGAAGCACTGAAACTTCTCAAGTTCGAAGGGACACCCTAGAAGCCCCACCATTTCAAAGCAGGTATGTCAGTTTTAAGGACATGTTTCTTTTAAGAAAAGAAAGTGGGGAGCAGCTGACTGTAAAGAGGGGTTGAGAAGGTAGTGGGGCTTGGGTGGGATGGGAGCTGGCAGAGAAATGGTGCTGCTCTAAGAGGACCCAGCAGAACCTCACCAAGATTGTACTTCACTTATTTTAATAATGTTTCTGTAACATGCAGGGGCAGGACCCTGTTCTAGAATTTTAGGTAGTGACTCTCCAAATACAATTCATGTAATTCTTGTTCCAACTTTGGTTGGGAGATGCTGATACTGACCCATTTTTCTGTGGGGATAGTGGGGCAGGAAGGTTAAGTGACTTGATGAAGATGGTCACACAGAGGGTGGCTGGGTCTAGAGATGACCTCAGAGTCAGCCCCAGAATCTGCCTCCCAGGTCCATGGCCTGCCTCCCCACAACCCCAGCCAGTATGTGGTTTGAGGGTGTTTTTTTCTGAGCAGGACTCATTTCTCTTCTCTGCTGCTCTGTCCCACTGGGTCCCTCACCACAAGGCAGGTCCCTGAGAGTTAGAAAGGAGAGGAAGAAGCCCTCAGTGGAGATCTGACCTGGCTCCTGCTGTGTTTGGGGCAGGACCTTGTCCTTTCCCTGGCAGGTTACAGCTGGGGAGGCACAGACCTTCAGGTGAGCTTAAAAAGCAGAGAGAGAAGGACAGGGGCCTCTGGGGGGACCTTGACTGCTTGTGGACAGTGTTGTGTGTCCTGAGGCTTTTCAGGGACAACTGCTCACATTGAGGGGGACAGGTCCACAAGCAGGTGCTGGCCTGTCCTTCATGGGGGGCCTGGAGCTGGGCCTCTATCCTGGAGAGTCACTGGGTATCATAATGGGGAAGGAGGGCAGTTTGTACCCCAGGACCCAGTGCTGGGAATGGAGGGGCTTGGTGCTGTGAGCAGAGCAGTTCTGGGGTATGGGTTCCACACTGTATGAAGGGAAGGGAGGATGTTTTCCTCCAATAAACCTCATGGTCTCTAGCAGCACAGAGGCTCAGAAGCCCGGAGAGGAGCCAGGTCTGTCCTCCTTAATCTCTGGGCCTCAGGGGTCACCAGGAAGGGCTCTGCTCCTGCTGGTGGGGGATCCCTGGGCCCTGCTCCCCCCTGAGCCCCTCCTGGCTGCCCTGCCTGTGTGGACCTGGCTGACTCCTGCCCTGTCTCTCCTCAGCCCTGAGGAGATGGTGCCCTGCTCCTGCCCCAGCTCTGTGCTCTGCCTCCTCCCCTCCCTGCTGTTCCTCCTCCAGCTGCCCCCTGGGGGGTCCCAAGGTGAGTGTGTCCCTCCCTGTTCCTGTGTGTCCCTTGGGTGGGTGGGGCCCAGGGGCTTTGGGGCTCCTTCCTCAGGAATTTCCTTTGTTCATTTGTCCAAGCATAATGTCTTCAAGTTCCATCCATGCTGTTATATTTATTTTTTTTAAATGTTTTCAAATGTAATAGTCTTTTTTTTTTAAACATTTATTTATTTTTTACAAGAATTGGGGTATAGGCCAGAGATGCACAGGGCGGTGAGAGGATTCACCAGAGACAGAGTGGGGAATAGAACAGGCAGACGGACCGAAGTACACTGCTGAGGGGAGCAGTGGGCGAGACAGGAGAGATCTGTCCCACCATGTGGGTTTCTCCCTGGTGGGCTGGGAATCGAACTTGTGCTGCAGTGGCTCCGGATTTCTTCATAGGTTTCGTCTTAACCCCTGCACCACCAGGGAGGCCCCCATCCATGCTGTTTTAAATGGCATGATTTTACTTATTAAAAAAATAAATATCTGTGGGCCTCCCTGGTAGTGCAAGGGGTTAAGTCTCAGCATTATCAAGCTATCACCAGCCACTACAGCAGGAGTTTGATCCCTGGCCAGGGAGTTGATCCATATCTTGTAGCAGAGCTCTCTGGTCTTGCCTGCTGCTCCCCTCAGCAGTGTATTTCTGTCAGTCTGCCTGTTCTGCTTCCCACTCTGTCTCTGGGGAATCCCCTCACCCCCCCCACCTTTGGTTTACACCCCAGCTCTTGTATGCATAAATAAAATAATTCTTTAAAAAATTCTGAGTACTGGGCCTCCCTGGTGGCGCAGCGGTTGAGCGCTGGGTTGCGAAGCTGCCCGCAGCCTCTGCAGCGCCGGTTCGATTCCCGGCTGCTCCCCGGCCACTGGAGGAGGGTCCCGCATGGCGCGCAGACCTCTCCTGCCGCCCGCTGCTCCCCTCAGCAGTGTACTTTGTCAGTCTGCCTGTTCTGTTGCCCACTCTGGCTCTGGTGAATTCTCTCACCCTCCCGTGCTTCTGACTGTACCCAGTGCTTGTATAAATAAATAAATAAATCTTAAAAAAAAAAAAAAAGTACTTAAAAAAAAAAAATTCTGAGTACTATTTCATTATGTGTATGTATATATGTAATGTTATGCTGCTTCTTTGAATGAATTTCTTTTCCCCTCTTTCTTCAAATAGTGGAATACCCATTATGCTTATGTTGCCTTTCCTCATAGATTGGTTAGTTTTCCAGTTTTTCTTCATTTTTCTCTTTTTTTCTTCTATTTCAGTCCACTTTTCATTGTTCTCGTGAGGTCACTGATTTAATCTTCCATTTGGTCTATTCTGCTCCAATAGCTTCTCCAGAAGCGAGTAGCTTCTTTCCTGACCTTTTTACAGCCTCCTTCTCTGTGATTTTAATTTGAGGCTTCAATTTGTTTCTTTTTACTCTTTTTATTTTCCAAGTCATTCATTTATTGGTCTGAATTTTGTTTTTCTTTTTGATTCACTTTTCTGTATTTTCTCCGTTTCTTTGACTTTCTTTGTTATGGCAATTTGAACTCTACCTGATAGTAAGATACGATCTTCCATATCTTTGTAGTTGTGTATTGGAGAGTTGGTCTCATCTTGTGATTTCATATTCCCTTGAGAGCTCAAGTTTCTGGGGCTTATTTTGCTGCTTTAAATTTCCTAATTTTGAAAAAAATACATCTGTAGTGGTAACTTAGAGATTTGAACTACTTCTAACTTTCCATCAGGTGACCCTGTTGTATGTTTAGATTTGTAACTTAATGTAGGACTAGAGACCTGGTACTTGAGATGCTGAGTCAGAGGCTGTTGGGCCTGCAGTCATCCAACCTCTGAGGTGGGTGCTCTGCTTGGGGCATGTGAGCTCATGTTTGTGGGACCCCGGACAGTGCCTCTATCAGTTCAGCCCTGAGACTCTGCCCTGTGCATACTGTCCCTGAGATTCAGGAGGGTGGGGCCAGTCCTGAGGGGGGAATGGGGATGCAACCAGCTCTGTGCCTTCATTTGGGACCTTGTTAACTTCACTGGGGACCTTGTTAGGTGGGAGGGCCCAGTCAGAGCTGTGAGCCTCCTCACTGTAAGCTCTCCCTGTCCAGGGTCACATGCCTGGTTGAATAACCACCACAGTGTGTGCTGCAGCCTCCCCCATTCTGACCACAGCCTCCGGGTGACTTCTCTGCCTAACTCTTGGTCAGTGAAGCATGACTCTCCTCTGTGTCTCTTGTGGTGCTGTCTGCCTGGTCACTGCTGTATGAGAGTGTCCAGTTTTGTGACAAGCCTGATGTTCTCTGGGTGTTCACTCATAACATTAATGATCCTTTGTGCAATGAAACAAATTTCCTTAGATACCTTCTTAGTCCCCCAAGAACTCTTTGGAAATGCACATTCTTGGGTACATCTCAGTCTGCTGCATCAGGCCTGGGGTAGGATCGCTGCATTTTACAGTTACAAGCCCTCCTAGAGATTATGATGCTGAGGGGTGAGAACCATAGAGTTAGAGTTTTTTATGGAAGGTCCTGCTATCAGCTACACTAGTGAATGAGGGGGCATCTTTGACATTATTTCTGGACCACAAGTTGTGGTTGGAAGATCTTTCCAAAATTCAGAATTGTCACTGTTAATCCTTCATGTCAGCTGTCTGTTCATCAAACATCCTCCCTCAGCCTGCCTGGGCCTCCCCCACTGATGGTGTGTGTTCCCCGATATGACTGTGTCTCTCACCCTTTCTAACTCCCGTGTCTGTGTTCACAGAGAGGTTCCATGTGCTTGGCCCCCCACACCCCATTGTGGCAGAGCTGGGCAAAGATGCCATCCTGCCCTGCTCCCTGGACCCAGTCATGAGTGCAGAGAACATGGAGTTGAGGTGGTTCCGGTCCAATATCTGGGATTCAGTGTTCACCTATCAAGATGGACAGGAATGACATGAGGAGCTGATGGCCCAGTACAAAGGGAGGACCTCGCTGGTGGGGGAATTCTTCAGTAAGGGGGAAGCTGCTGTGCGCATCCACAGAGTCCAGGCTTCTGACAAGGGGCTGTACACCTGCTTCTTCAGCAACGGAGTCTTCCATGGGCAAGCCAGCTTGGAACTGCAGGTGGCAGGTTGGTGACATGGTGATATATTTCAGAATCCTGGAGTTTTGGAATTGAGGAGAAAATAAGGGCAATGCAATTTGGTTTTTCGTTTCATTTATGAGTAAGAAAAGGCTTACTAATTCATGTTTTATGAAATGTAAATATACAGGGTACCTACTACATGTCTGGCCCTGTTCTAAACACTTGGATACAAAAGCAAATATAATAAAGTGCTTCACTCTGTGAGTTTATATTTGTGGTGGGAGAGAGAGCAATTGTAATAAATAACTGAGACATAAATGACTTTTCGAAGTGAGAAAGGATGAGGACAGGAAGCTAAATGGAGCAGGGAGATGGGTGAGCAATGTGGGGCTGGGGCTGAGGGGAGGTTCCAGTAATAAACAGTAGCTCAGGCTGGTGCCATGGGAGCAAAGACTCCAGGGAAGTAGGAATACAGCTGAGTGGATATCTGATGTGTGGGTGTTCCTTTCTCCTCAGTTTATAGACAGATAATTACTATGTATCATATGTAATGTGAGGCATACAGAATGATGACTGATTTATACATATAGTGAATTGATAGCCACAATAGGTTAAATCATATCTGTCTGCTATTAAAGGTTTAATAAAAAGAAAGAAAAAGAAGCAAAAAGGAAAATTTCCTCATTGTGAAAAAAAATTCTTTGGAGTTTGTCCTTTAACAACTTCCCTACATATCACACAGCAATGCTGGCTACAGGCATGTTGTACATTACAGGGAAGGGAATTTCTATGTGGAGGCACAGCCCATGTGAATGACCAGAGGGGAGCATGTGTTTGGTGTGTGATCTGCTCACATGGAGTCCTCATGGCTGGTGGGGGAGAGTGAGGAGCAGGGTGTGGTGAGGTGACAATACTCTCATAAAATATATTGTGAATACATGGCAGAGAGGTCAAGGGTGGCTGATTAATGCCACCAAAGGAATCATAAAAACTGTCATATGATGCAGATATTTGAGCTGGGATGTCATTTTATCTAACAATGTCTATAAAGTGCCTCAGACCAGATGAAGAAAGGACGATGGAGTCCACAGAGCCTGATGATTGTGGGTAATAGGAGTTAGATATTTAGTTTGAGGTGCTGGGCCTTGAGGGCACAGGTGTAAAAGTGTGAGCTCTGCAGAGAGAAGAGGCTGGGGAGGAGTCACAGATGAGGAGTCCTGGTGCACATGTTATGGTGTTTGTATGTGGGACTGTTGGAGATTTTCAGCACAGCAGCGCTTAGCATGTGACTCTGGCAGCAGTGGGGAGGACAAGGGCGGGGACAGTATCTGGAGTTGTGGCTGCAGTTACGGGGTGGAGAGGGGGGCTGGTTCACATAGTAGCGATGGTTGCACGGGAGGTGCTGTCAGTGAGGTTTAGAAATAACCCAATTGAATGGGGTGAATTGGGTCACAAAATTTAAAGTGGAAGAAGGGATTGCAGAGGCTTCGAGGCTTTGTAGAATCTGTTTGATAATTAATGTCAGGAACATTAATAATGTGTATCAGTTCCCTGTCACCATAATGCTGCTGTGTAGCAAAGAGCCACAGAAAAAATCTCTCAGGGGCCTGTAGTAATGGACTTGTATTCACATGGGCTTGTGGGTACGTCAGCTAACCTGGGATGGACTTGACTACTCTCCACTGAACTTACAGCTACCTTTTTTGGTCAGATGAAAATGTCACCAAGTGGACCTTGGCTGGGCTTGTTACATGAACGGTCACTGGCTCCTGACTGAGGCAGGAGCTTCAGGGGGAAAGGCTGGTAACTGGCCCTGCTCTACCTGAACTATAATGTCCTTCCATGGAGACAGCAGCGGGAAGACCCAAGGGGCCAGCACTTTAACTCTCTGCTGAGTCACATTTGCTGATTTCTCATTAGACACTTAAGTCACACGACTGAACCCAGAGTCAGAGTGTGAGTAAAATGTACATGGCAGATTGTGAGCCTGATATGAAGAAGGGTGAAGAATTAGGAACAATTTTTATTACTAATTTACCTCAGATGAGACAACAGCATGAGTTCAGATGTAGAATTTCAGGTGTGAAGAGCATGTGGAGAATTCTGGCAGATGTAACCCAGGGGATGGGGATATCAGGGAGGGAGAGGGGAAGGCTGGTGAGGTGATATCTGGAAGTGATGTATGAGGAGACACAGGAGCTGAGGGAGAAGCAGCCCTGGGAGAGGGTGTGAGATAAGACGGAGCTTTAAGGGTTGAACCCTGGGACTGCACTGCCTTCAAGGAGCAGGTGCAGGGAGAAAAGTCAGGAAAGGGGCTCAGCAGGGGGTCCAAGTTACAACAAGCCACCCTCAGAGGGAAGTGACCAATCCAAGATGGAGGTGGTTTCAAGGTCAGACCAGGAGTGTCCTGACTGAAGGGAGACTAGGTGAAAGGACTGTGGAGACTGGGGTTGACAAATGGGAGACTTTTGTTGAATCACCCAGAACAGAATGGACTAGAAGGAGAAGCTGCCGGATGGAGGTTGAGATGTTGGTGAGAAATAAGATAATACAGCTGTTGATGGATTATAAGTTGCACTCTTCTAAGAAGTAAAGAATTCCACAAAGATTTGAACATGTTTATGTAATTATAAAAATAATAGGTAGAAATGTAGAGGAAACATGTCAGGTCATCATCTTGCTTCGCCAGGGTTTGGGCTCTCCCAGACCTCTCATAGTGCACTTTATCAGCCTCCCCTAGAGGTGTGCACAGGTGGGCCCTGCCCCACCTGGCTCTCACCTTACCTCCGCAGGTGTGGGCTCTGCCCCTCAAGTGCACATCATGGGGCCAGAGGAGGACGGGGTGCCTGTGGTGTGCACGACCTCAGGCTGGTTCCCAGAGCCCCAGGTACAGTGGAGAGACACCCGTGGGGAGCAGTTCCTGGAGTTCTCCAAGGTCAAGGCCCAGGACACTGAGGGGCTGTTCAGCATGGAGGCCACTCTGGTGGTGAGAGACAGCTCTGTGGGGAGCGTGACCTGCTCCATCCTCAACCCTGTCCTGGGCCAGGAGAAGGCCATGGCCTTTATCATCCCAGGTCAGTGCTGCTCCCCCCTCCCCACTCCCTGCAGGGTCAGAGGGAGGGGCCGGCACCCTCAGGTGAGCTGTGCCTGGGTGTCCTGAGCTGTGTTCTGATGGGGTGTCTGTGGGGTCTCTGTCTGCAGAGCCTTTCTTCCCCCGGGCCTCTCCCTGGAAGCCAATTTTCCTGGAGAGACTGACCTTGCTGCTGATCCTGCTCCTGGGAACTGCCTGCTACACCTGGAGAGAATATTCCACACAGATGAGGGAGCTTCAGGAACAGAGGAATCTGTATCAGGCTAATGAGGTGGACAGACAGGCAAAGGTGGAGGCCCTGAATTACAAAGGTAAGGTAGGACAGGGGCCAGGCTGGTAAGTGTGGCGGTGGGTGCTGAGAGGGACAAGCTGACACCAGAGCCAGAGACCAGGGTCCCTCTGCATTGAGATCAGAGCAGGTGCTGAGTCCCAGGGTGGGGACAGTGGAGCTTGGAGGCTCTTGTTGGTCTGAAGGTGAAACTTCTAGGACACTGAGAGGAACAACTTTTGTTATTAAGGACAGTTTATGCTTATATTTTTCATTCTCTTTCAGATGAACTCCAGGCAATTCTAGGTAAGCTCTGCTCTCCCTCCTGAACTCTCCGTGTCCCCTTCATAGGAGACATTCTGGTTCTTTGCTCACCTGTGTCCTGTGTTGTCTTTCAGGCCAGAGGAAGGCAGGTTACCTGGCTGGTGAGTGATGCTCCAGTTGTCCTGTGTCCCTGTCCCCTGTGCTCAGGGGTCCCTCCCCTTGGCTGTCTAAGCACAGACATGTGGATCCTTCCATGGGGTGGAAGTGGGAGCTGGTAGGAGGGAGGACCCTGCTCCATGGGCTCTCCAGATCTGGGTGCTGTTTTTCTCCTAGTCTTGGGATCCTGGGGGGTGGTGACCCTTGGAGTCTCCTGCATCCTTGTCTCATTCCAGCCCTGACTTTCCCACCATGGTGCCGACTTTCTAGTCATCAATGCATCTCGTTCTTGGTCAGAACCTGGAAGGAAAGCAGCTGCTCCGGGATTTTATAAGTAAATGGACTCTTAAAGTTTAGGAGAGCGACTTCCTCCTGCCCTTTCTCCCCAGACAACCTCAAGAAAAGTCTGTTTTCTCTACTCCTGAAGATGCTGATGAGTAGTGCTGGGAGAGGATGGGGTGATCTTGTGTGGGAGGGAGTGGGGGGACTTTTTATTTTTCAGAGATTTTTTTTTTTTTTTAAATATTTATTTATTTATTTTTACAAGCTCTGGGTACAGTCAGAATCCCGGGAGGGTGAGAGAATTCACCAGAGCCAGAGCGGGGAACAGAACAGGCAGACTGACGAAATACACTGCTGAGGGGAGCAGCGGGAAGCAGGAGAGGTCTGCGCGCCATGTGGGGCCCTCGCCCAGTGACTGAGGATGGAACCGGGGCTGCAGAGGCTGCGTGCAGCTTTGCAACCCAGCGCTCAAAGATTGCACCACTGGAGAGGCCCTCTCAGAGAGTTTTTATCACTAGAAATACTGCACTGGAGGAAGATGGGCCATTTCTACTCTGGAGCTGGTGTGATGTCCATGTTGTATTTTTATTTCATCTTCCCATTAATTTCCAAGGAAATACTGAATGTAATAATTATGGAATAATATGTATGTTAAAAATATCTTCCCATATACTGTTTTTGATCCTATGTAGCACACTGAGTAGCAGGTGATGCAAGAGTTTTGAAGTCTTTGAAGCCCAGGGCTGCTCAGTGACTTGCCCAAAGCCCCTGGGCAGCAGCAGGCAGGACTGGGTCAGTCTGTCCTATAGGCTCCCAACCTCTGCTGTCTGCATGGGGCAGGAGGTCATGACCTCTCCAGCTGCTCCCCTCCACCCCCTAGAAAGTCTCACCTGCAGAGCAGCGGGAGACCAGGGCCCGTGGATCACAAGAGCAGTTTGTTATACTGAGGTCTTACCTGTGTGTTCCCTTTCAGCCTGGAGGAAGGCCCAGCTGTATGCAGGTGAGTGGCCCTGAGAGTCCTGGCACCTCCTCCCAGCCTCCCCTCTGCCTCTCCTCTATCAGGGACCCCTGCCAGGAAGGGCCTGGGGTCCCTGGTCTTCCTTCAGTCTGGAGCCTCCATCTGAGAACTGCAGGGACCCCCTTATGAGCACAGACCTGCCTCCACCTACCCTGTCCTCCCTGCAGGTCATGTGGGGAAAGGACACCATCTAACCCTTTGTCACCTGTCCTTGTGGTTGAGGAAGTGGGGGTCAGTGTGAGGAGAGGCTGCATGGAGACAAGTGTGTGGTTCAGGATTTGCTGATCTCTCGAAAATTCCAGATTCCTATTTCAGAGTCAGGTCTTGCTAAGGGGTTTTGGGTTTTGGATCCTTCTGGATCCAAAATCCCAGTCCTATTTTGGATCTAGTTTTTGTTTCCTGTTTCCTCTTGATTCTCTGTCTTCACATGCATGCTCTGATTCATGTCCAAGCTGAATTTTTCTTCTAATCTCTTGTTGTTGCTGAGGAATCAGTTGTTTAGAGCAGGTGTTCTGAGTCTGGTCAGAGCTTCTGGGGTGTTTATGACTCTTGGGCAGGGGCCTGTGAAAAGTCTGAAATTACATGTAAAATCTTTTGTGTGTGTATTTTTCTGTGTCTTTTTAACAAGATAAACAATGTATGATTTTTCAGAACCATTATCTTTTTTTTTTAAAGATTTATTTATTTGTTTGTACAAGTACTGGGTACATTCAGAAGCATGGGAGGGTGAGAGAATTCACCAGAGCCAGAGCGGGGAGCAGAGCAGGCAGAATGACAAAGTACACTCCTGAGGGGAGCAGTGGGCGCGGCCAGAGAGGTCTGTGCGTCATGTGGGATCCTCGCCGGGTGGCTGGGGATCAAACCGGTGCTGCAGAGGCTGCGGGCAGCTTTGCAACTCAGTGCTCAACCATTGCGCCACCGGGGAGGCCCAGAACCATCTTTTTTTTTTTTTTTTTAAAGATGAAGTTTGTTTCTTTTTTATTTTATATATTTGTAGCACTTGCTTTGTTCCTCGGTGACCCAAAACAACTTCTAGTTGAATATATATCTTGCAATTGAGAAGAAAAAGGTATAGGTATATATACTCTTATCTCCTCATAGGATTTCATTAACATATCATCTTTTTAAGGAGAATTCTGTTTGACAGTCTAATGGTTTATATTAAGTAGTTTTTTTTTTTTTTAAGAGGTAACTATGTATACTGGAAAAGAACAAACCTAAAATGGTTATAATCCATTTCCAAAGAACAGGGGGGAAATTTGAAAGAAGAGTCTGGATGGCGATAGAGAGGGGAAGGAAGGAGAGGGGTGTGTGGGAGAAGAGCCTTCTAGAGGTTTTGGGCACAGTCACCAGTTTGAATCTGTGCTGTGCAGACACTGTGCAAGGCTTGGGAATGAAACACAGTCGGCCTTTGGAAGTACTTCAGATAAAGTTACACTTTAAAAAACATTATTATTATTATTTTAAGATTTATTTATTTATTTATCCATCCATTCATTCATTTATTTATTTTATTTATTTAGACATGCACTGTGTACAGTCAGAAGCGCGGGAGGGTGAGAGAATTCACCAGAGCCAGGGCGGGGAGCAGAGCAGGCAGAAGGACTGAAGTACACTGCTGAGGGGAGCAGCGGGCGGCAGGAGAGGTCTGCGTGCCATGTGGGACCCTCCTCCGGTGGCCGGGGAGCGGCCGGGGAGCAGCCAGGGATCGAACCAGCGCTGCAGAGGCTGCTGGCAGCTTCTCCACCCAGCACTCAACTGCTGCGCCACCGGGGAGGCCCTAAAAACCATTATTGAGGTGACCATCTAATTGCATTGCCTCTCACATGAACCCCCACCCCTACCCCCTCCCCGGTAACTTCCTGTCCTTTGTTTCCCCCAGCCCCTAGTTAATTGCTCACCATAGTAAACATATAAATGTTAGTTTCAGTCACATCAGTTTTTGCTAGCAATAAAATGATTGTTTAAGATAAATGACTATTCTAAGAACACTTTTGTTTAGCAACTGTGCCTTCTTCAAAATAAAGTTACAACCTCTACTGAAGGGCAAATAAACCCCTGGCTGTTCTAGAGGAAGATGTAATGATTGTTATCTTCCTGCTCTAATACATATGCTTATGCAATCCCATGGTTTGCTTCTAATGTATAAATAAAGGGCTGCTGAAACCCTCAGCAGGATGATGTCTGCACCCTGATCAATGAAAGGTTCGGCGTGGTAAAGAAAAGGAGAGCCAGGCTAAATTTCTCAAAGGAAGGGAAAATTTATTGCGCCCTGGGCTGACCTCACGAAGCCAGGTGGGGGTCAGTGAAGCCGTGCCCGTTGTGAAGAGAGATGTGCCTTTTATGGGGTGAGGAGAGTTTAGGAAGGAAAACTGGGTTGGCAGGGGGAAACAGATTTATGCGGAACAAAGTTGTTTTGGGTGGAGCCGAGTTGTTTTCTCCTGTTTATGGCTTCAGTTTAGGTTTGATGGTATCAGGGTTCCTGGTGTCAGGGTCATCTTGTCTTTTTCTATGTGGGCTTCCTCATTCTTGGCCCCTGCATTGACCTTTCATTGCAGCCTTTTGTTGATAGAAAAGGGGAGACAGTTCCTTCTTTGGCTACTTCCTGCTGGAAGGGGGCGAAGACCAAGGGGGTGGCTCAGGCCTGGTTATGAGGGTCTTCTGCAGGGATGTGAAAATAAGGGTGGAGAAGTTGTTGGCCTGAGCTAGTAGCTCAGCCTTCTGGAGACTTCAGAGTTCCCTCTCTGCGCTGTCCTATTCCTCCCGGGTGTTAAATACTGTAAAGGCCATGTTCAGCAGATCCCCGATAGGGGTTTCAGGACTGTCCTCAGCCTTTTTAAGCTGTTTTTTTAATGTCTGGGGCTGACTGAGATATAAAATGGGTAGCCAGAACTGTGGCGCCTCCAAGCAAGTCAGGGTCAAGCCTGGTATACAGCTGGAGCGCTTCCATCAGGCATAGGCTAAGGAGGGCAGCAGGGTTTTTTGAGGCAGACTGGGTAATCTTTCTGAGTTTAGCAAAGCTTATAGGTTTAGGCGCTGCTGGTTGGAGACCAGCTAGGGGACAGGTAATAAAACTGTCTCGGTGAACCCCAGCCCCAGGCCGCCATGTCTCTGTCAGTCTGGTAGTCCCACCCTGGCTCTGGGCTGGGAACTGCTTCAGAGCCTGGGGGCCTGGTTGTGTCAGTCAAATGGACCTGATCTGTATGGTTTTGGGCAGACCTAAAACACATTTCCTTTTATTAGAGGTCAGGGTGGAAGAGAAGATAACATGTAATCATGACTTGTAAGGTCATAGACTTGGGTAAGATAATGAAATTTTTAGGTGTAGGTAGTGAAAGAGCCAAGACGCTTTTCAATCTGGGAGAGATTAGACAGAGAAAGGAACATGGACTCTAACTCCTCCTTCAGTCCCCCCCACTTCCCTGAGGGGAGGGACAAGAGGATAAGCAGAGAGAGGGTGTGATGGCTGGGAGGTGAAAAGAAAGTGGGGGGAGGGACTGGACTGGGGAGCTGCAGGAGGAGAAGATAGAAAATTTAGAGGATCAGAGAACGCAGAAGAGGGGTCCGGAGAGGGCGAGGAGTCTCGAGAGACTTTGAAAGTATGGCAGGTTTTCAGGAGGGAGGGAAGGGGCAGAGCGCAAGAGAAAGACAGCCTGGCCCTAAGGGAATTTTGGGCCACTTTTTCTGCCTATGGCAAAGGCCTAAGTCTGTTAGAATTTGGAGGTCAAAAGAGCCCATTTCTGGCCACCTAGGGTCATTGTCCAATTCATATTTGGGCCAGGCCGTGGTGCAATAAAAATGAGTCGCTTAGGTCTCACATCCGGCTTTAAATGTAGAGGCCCAAGGGCCTTTAGGAGGCACCACTAGGGGGTGTCTCCCAGAATGCGGGATTGCGTTGATCCCATAGTGAGTGTCCCTCTCAGGATCTCAAATGGAGGGTCGGGGAGGGAGGCCGGCGTCCCAGTGTCCCTGGCCCGATCCTCAGGAATTGAGCAGGAGAGTGAAAGGGGAAGGCGGCATCCCGTGGTCCTCTTTACCTCCAAGAAATAGGACGGGTCGTCCCCCTGAGGAGACATCTCACCTCAGAGGAAAGACGTCTCACCTCAAATGGAAAGCGCGAATCAAGAGGGGGTAGCGATCGCTGAATAAAAAGCAGAGACCTCCGTGATCCCAGGGACCCTAGAGGCAACAACTCACCCTGGGAGAGTCAAGAGCTAAGCACTGGTGGTCCACAGGCCGGCCGAGTCTTTTTGATCTTTGTGATTATTTGGTGAAGTGCCATAGGAAGAGAAGGTGGGTCAAAAGGAGGAAGAGGAGGGTGGCCCCTCCAAGGGAGATGGGAAGAAGAAGCTGCCGGCGCCCACCGCCCAGCCAGAAGCCGGACTAAGGCTGACCGGGTTGGTTTTGATCAGGGCTTCCTCATTCCTGGCCCCTGAATTGACCTTTCAATCAAGTGTTTACGTCTCCTCACTCCCCCTCCCCATCATCCCACTATTGCACCCACGCCTTCCCATCCTTCAGGAACCCCTGACACCCAGGCTGCTGCGGCGGGGTCGCAGCAGCCTGCCATGCAGCCTCTTTCTGGCCCTGCTGCTGACACCATGTGACTTTCTCTGACCACAGGTGCAGGGTCACAGCTCTTAAGGCTCATGTGATGAGGTTCCCCCTGATGATCCTTAATAACATCCCTGTTTGTAGGTCCCGTCTCTGTCCCACCTGTAGGCTTCTCTCTCCTGTGCCAAGGACACATATTTACAGGGTCATGGAGTGAGGACATGGACATCTTTGAAGTCATTATTCTGCTTATACAGAGAGGTTTTACTTTGAAGCTTCCGTCTTTCTGGGCTCTTCTTGAAGGAAACAGTTGTGTCAATCCAATGTGTTTGTGTTCTTCTCTGTCTACAGTGATGGTTTTGTTTCCACCACACATGAAACTGTGGAAAGTTGTCACCACTAGTGTTTGATCCTCTTGTGTGTCCATATCCTTACTCTGCAAGTCTCTCTCCTCCTAGAATCCTCTCCACCCCCTCCTTAGTGGGCAGGACCCTCTGCTGCCCTGTCCTTTGTCTCCTCACTCATGTCACAGTCACCCCCATGTGCAGCTCAGTCACGTTGTTTTATTCTCTCTCTCCCTGTCTTTTTCTCCCCTTGTTGGACAAACAGATTATTCAAATTCAGAGGGGAAAGCTCTGCCCACCAGCCTGCACGGTTCCAGGCTTCCACAGGCTTTTGCTCCCCCAGGAGGCAGGAGCATCGGGCCGCACACAGGCCTCAGCTGGTTGTAGCTCTAAGCCCCGTGGCTCAGAGAGAAGCTGCACATCCAGGTCTGTTAGTTCTTCACAGGCACACGCAGGCCAGGGTGTTTCATCTCCATAGAACCTGTCCAAGAAAACCTAGTTTCCAGGATGGGCCTGTGGCTGGTGACTTGAAAAGTATAATTTGATGGTCGTATCTGGGTAAAGACCTTTCTGTTCAGTTGGTGTCCAGCCTCTCACCCCTGAGTATTAAGCTTTGGGTCTTAAATCATGGGAAATTTGCAGCATAACAACTGTGTGTGTGTGTGTGTGAGTGTGTGTGTGTGTGAATCTGAAAGTTAAATGCATCAACTAAATGTTTCAAATACTTCTCCCTATGAATTCTGTCACTATCCTGTGGAAAACTATGCATGGGCCCTGATGTGTGAGTACCTAGAGTCCCTCACATGACATGTGTGTCTCTTGCAGATTGGCGGAAGGAGCAGTTCCGGGCCTGTGAGTGACTCTGTTCTCTCTGGGGCTGCTCAGCTTCTGGCCTTTCCTTCTGTTCTCTGTGTGGGCACAGACTCTATACCTTCTGTGGGGGTGGGATGGATGTAGCTGTGATGTTACACAGCTGGGCTAGGGGTGACTGGTCATGGGTGCTGAAGGGGCTCCTTAGTCCTTGGGGTCCATGTGGGTCTCCAGGGGTCCTGTGACATATTTAACCCCTGGTAATCTTGTGGCTCCTTCTCTTGCTTGGGGACTGTGGGCTGGGGTCACCAGGCTCTCATTTCAGGGAACATATCCCTCTCCCCATAAAGCTGAGTATCTGGGGTGAGGAGGTGTGTGCCCTTGTTATGTCAGGCTGGCACTTGGGTTCTCTCTCTGCAGGGCCTGTCACTCTGGATCCAGATTCTTTCAGTCATGGAATTGTCCTCTCTCATGACAAGAAGAGTCTGACCTGTCATCACGATGGAATAGAAGGAGGATACAGTGTTTTGGGTCTTGAGGGCATCACATCAGGGCGCTGTTACTGGGAGGTAGAGGTCAGGAATGCAGAGAGCACTCAGTGGGCATTGGGGGTCTGGAGGGAAGATGAGAAAACAAGATACAACGCTCCATCATCCCCACTGAATGGATTTTGGCTTTTTGCCAGGTGGGTTAGCATTTCCCAAGTCTTTACTGACCCTGTTACTCCCCTACCCCTTCGGAAGGTTCCCCACAGGTTGGGGGTTTTCTTGGACTATGATCATGGGGACGTCTCCTTCTATGACATGACTGATGGCTCCCACATCTTCTCCTTCCCTCCTGAGTCCTTCTCTGGGACCCTCCTTCCATACTTCATCTGTTATTCAGGAGACGTGTCCATGACTCTCTGCCCCCTGAGGCTGGGCCCCAGAAGCCCTCTGTGGCCATGAACAATCTTCCTTCTCTAGGGGAGCCTGTGAACCCTCAGGGGAGGGGATCCCCTCAGGCTCTGGTGTGGATGGGGCTCCCCCAGGGTCTGAAGCCCCCCTCCTTCCCTGCACCCCTGAGACCATGTCCCAATGAGGCCTCTCCCTGCCCAGCCCTGCCCTGGGCTCTTCTTGGAGCTCAGGTTCCCTGTGGACAAATCTCTGAGTGATCCCTGGATGCTGGAGTCTTGTCCTCCTGCTCTGGGTGCAGATTCCTGGGTTGTGGCTGAGAGAACAGTCAGGTCCAGCCTTGTGCTTAGACATAATTTTGAACCTGTTTAGGGTAGGGCGAATTTATCCATGGGAAACCATTTTCCATTTGGTAAAGAAAATATTTAATAGGGATTTTATCCTCTTAGGACAAGTATGGGCGGGCCTCTGCTGGTGGCGCAGTGGTTGAGCACTGGGCTGCGAAGCTGCCCGCAGCCTCTGCAGTGCTGGTTCGATCCCCGGCCACCAGCAAGGGTCCCACATGGTGCACTGACCTCTCCTGGAGCACCTGCAGCTCCCCTTAGCAGTGTATTTTGTCGGTCTGCCTGTTCTGTTTCTGGCTCTGGTGAATTCTCTCACCCTCCTGCGCTTCTGACTGTACCCAGTGCTTGTATAAATAAATAAATCAATCTTTGGAGGGGCGGAAGGACAAGTAAGGGGATGAGCACTGAATGATTCTCCTAAATTAACTGGAATTTAATTTATCCAATTTGACTTTGTTTGAAGGAACCTAGAGCCTGATGGAGGGAGCCCTATATCTATTTTTAGGGGTCTGGACTATCTGCCTAGTAAACTTCTGCCTCCAAAATATTTGGGGAAATGGCAGATGATGGACTTTTAGAGGAGCCTAATATTCTGGTTTCTGCTTCCTATTCTGGAATGGAGGAAATACACTTAACTTTATCAGACCCAGGGCCTTCCCTGGTGGTGCAGGTGGTTGATCACCACGCTGTGAAGCTGTCCGCAGCCTCTGCAGCACCAGTTTGAACCAGCCAGTCAGCGAGGATCCCACATGGCGAGCAGACCTCTCCTGTCTTGACTGCTGTTCCCCTCAGCAGTGTGTTTCATCAGTCTGCCTGTTCTGCTCCCCGCTCTGTCTCTGGTGAATTCTCTCACCCCACTGCAAATCTGGCCTGTACCCCAGTTCTTGTATAAATAAATAATGTTTTTTTAAAAAAGATAAAACTTTATCAGACCTGATGAATTTCTATTACCAGTGATAATCTTGTGGTGTGTTAATTTGGTGAACTCAGGAGAAGAATCTAGGTTCTTCTTTTGTGTCAACACCATTTGGGAAAGAGAACTGCTCCCTGAATTTTGATGAGAGTGAAGAAGAGACTTTCAGACTCAGGGTGACTTGGGGAGCTGTGATCTGAGCTCCAGGTACCCCTGTGCTGATTGAGTCCTTCTGTTACAGAGCAGCCCCAATATTGAACGGGTTCCTGGCTGTGGGTCCTCACCCGCGCGCTTTAAAGGGACTTATGAATACTCTACTACAGACACACACAAAAGGTTAATAAAAGGTTTATTTACAAGAGAAAAGGAAATAAGGAAAATGTACAACTCAGGGAGAAAATAGGGAAATAAAGTCTTTAATGGGTCCTACCCGATCTGACGACCTGGAAACCCAAAGGCACTCTCAGAGCTGGCCGGACGCTGAGAGCTGGTGGAGAGCCAAAATGGGGGACCCTCCAAAGCCCACGTGTCTGCCTTTTATATCCACCTGGCTGCTTAACTCCACCCTCAGGTCCCAGCCACCTTCCCTTTGGTGGTGATGGGATTTGGAGTTCCCAGTGTCTTTGGCTTTGGCCTGGGGTGGGGGTGGAGTCCACAAAGCCTGTATGGAATTAGCTTTGGGACACCCTTTTCCCCCTAACAACTCCCCCCTTTCACTTTTTGCCACCATTTCCATGGTGATGAAGATCGAATATATGGATGTTGGGATGCAGTCTCAGATGAACATTTTTTACCAGGTTCCAGTGTGAAAGAAAACCAGTCCCTCCAGGTATTTGTCCATTGTAGAAAAATAAAAGTCCTCTATTCCTGGAAAAATAGTTCATCAGTTCAAGCCAAAAAAAAAAAAAAACATCTGGAGGCATTAGCCAAAACAAGACAGCAGATATGTCAAAATCAAAGGAAAAAAATCTTAAAATGGTTCAACTGATGTAAAACACAAATTTTCTCAACCTTGATCCCAAACTTTTAACAGCATAGCAAAAGTTTGCAAACTAAATCTACTTTTAAACCTTTTTCCTATTTTTGCATAAAATCACAGGGCAGAAAATAACTAACAGAAATTTTTAGCTGGCTTTGTTGAAATACTCCATATAGGATCAGAGCGAACCGGTGGCATCCAGTAGATGTAGGCTTCAGGTACAAAGTTGGTCTCATCGGACTCCACCTGGGCTTTCCTCTTCTCAAGGGTACCAGGGGTTTTTCGTTGGCCGGGCTGTCCAGTCCTGCCAATGGAGGCAAACTTCCTCGCCTTCTTTGGAGGTTTCTGGAACCCTACAAACAAAGCAAACAGGTTCTCCTCTTCTTGGTTCAGCTCTTTTTCAACTTTCTGGAAGAACTCCACACAAAGCCACACAATCAAACTCACATCCAATTTTTTTGTTTAAGCAGACAAAATCCCTATGGAAGTTATGCAAAAACAGACTCTGAGATACGTAGCAAAAATTACTACCACTATTTGTATGCTGTGTTGGTATCAAGGGGAGAGAAAATGTGACAAGTTAGCTTTGCTGGAAAAAATTGCAACCTTGCTGCAGATTCTGGTTACTCAAAACAAAACAAAACAAAACAAAACAAAAACTTTGTGGATTCAGGACAGAATGCATAAAAAATTACCAGTATTATGTCAAAGAAAACCTAGTAAATGTCAGGTGTATTTCCAGGTCTATTCAGTCCTTTGTAGGAAAGTTTTTACTCTCAACAGTTCCATCAATAGGAATCTGATGAGACCTTTTCTCCCTATATTTCCAGAAACAATTTCTGTAGATATTAAACAATTGAAGTATACAAGGTGACAATCACCAATGACAATTTACATACATACCAGATACTGAGAGGTTTTTTATACACATTTTAGAAAACCACTGTTAACATTTCTGTACATACCGAAGTGTTACCATTTTCCCAAGTGACAATGCTTCCCTTCCAGCTTTACTTCATTAGGTAAAAGCCAAACAGAACAAATTCATCTAATGCCTTCCCAGGAGGAAAGGGAGAAACTTTGTGGAGTGTCTCAGGAGCTCTACTGAGGTTCTACAAAATTTCCTTGCATCAGCCAAATGACAGGCTACCAAATTTGTACTTGAATTTAGATTTCTGGGAAGCTTTGCCATAAATATCAGAAAAATAGCAGAAACAATATTCAATCTCTATGAAGGCACCGGCTTAGTTCAGTAGCACAATGCTGACAATCAAACCATAACTTTTAGTTTTTCTCATAATTGGAGACTTTTTTTTTTACGTCTATGGGCACCATGTATACCAAGTTGTCAATCACTGGAGGTCAAGACAGTCAGACACAAGGACATACAGACAGACAACATATAGACACAAAGAGCTCTTTAGTTACCATTCATCACGCGTGGGATATCTTGTACAACTGCAGTTTCACCGATAGGCCAAAGTAACAGCAAAAAACAAGCAGAGAAAAAAAACCTCAAAGTAAAAAAAACAAAAAGTTGATAGGAAATAACAAAATCAAGACTGAAAAACCTTTCTATGTAAAAAAAATAATGTCAGCATATCCATGATCCTAGATGTTATTTCACATCTCCTAAACTTTGAAAGGAAAAAGATTGGTTAGAGCATGTTAGTTTTTTCTCAGGGTTTTTTTCAGAAAAAAAAAAAAAAACAAAAACAAAACAAAACAAAAAACGAGTCCTTGGGTATCCTGCAACAATAACTGGAAAAGAAGTCAGTAATATTCAAGTTTTTTTCTGTTTCTTAAACAAATATCTCAAGTCTTCAATGGGTTCACAAGACCAATGGGACTTCGTCTCTGGGTCAGTTCCTTCTGGCACTTTCTTAAATCTGGAATGATGTACCCAGGGTTTTATGCCTGCAAGTTTCAGGGAAGTATGTGTGTTTAGCAAAACATCATATGGACCAGTCCGTTTTTCTGACAGCTGGCTTTGGGCATCCCCACTCTGCCAGGTATTCAGTAAGACCTGATCTCCAGGTTTGAAGGGATGCAATGGTTGATCAGGAGGCATAGAGATCCTCGAGGTTGCAAAGTTGTGAATTACTGCCAGAACCTCCTGGATGTGTTTCACATATTGTGTGATCTGGCAATCTTGTGCTATTTCCAGACTGGCTTTCAGAACTGAGGCCTGGAAGAGTCTTCCGAACACAATTTCAAAGAGACTTAATTGTAGCCCACTTCTAGGTGCCACTCTTATCCGGAGGAGGGCAAGGGATAGTACCTGGTCCCAACGAAGCTGTGTTTCTTGGCACAGTTTTGCCAAGGTTTTCTTTAAGGTGTGGTTCATTTTCTCTGTTTGTCCAGAAGACTGCAGTCTCCATGCAGCATGCAATTTCCAGTTGATCTGTAATGCACTGCTTACTGCATGAGTAACGTCAGAGACAAATGCTGGTCCATTATCACTCTGGATAGAATCCGGAAACACAAAGCGAGGAATTATCTCCTTCAGCAGCTGTTTTGCAACCTCAGAAGCTTTTTCCGTCTTTGTGGGAAATGCTTCCACCCACCCCGAGAACGTGTCCACAAAAACCAATAGGTATTTGAAGTTGCCTGTTGTTCTAGGCATTTCTGTAAAGTCCACCTGCCAGTCCTCAAATGGCACTTGCCTCGATATTGAACCCCAGTGGCTTTAGGGTGGGAGTCAGTCTTGGGGTTATTCCTGGCACATAGTTGACAACCTCGGGTGATCCGTTGTGCTATTCTATGCAAATATGGTCCCTTCAAATATGGGCGCACCATTTCTAATAAGGCATCTCTCCCATAGTGAGATCCTTCGTGAAGATGTTTTAGCACCGGATATACCAGGGCCTCCGGGAGGAGTATCATCCCATGGGAGTTTACTCTCCAAGTAGAGCTGGGGCCAAACTCAGTAAATCCCCATGCACGAGCTCTCTCCTCATCCTGCTCGGTGTATTCAGGAGCATACTGAGTCAGGTCCATAAGAGATGAGTGCACCGTGGAGGGCAGAATGGCCAGCGGCCTTTGCCACCCAATCAGCTGCCCTGTTGCCCTTTGCCAAGTCAGACCCACCCTTTTGGTGGCCAGGACAGTGCATCACAGCGACAGCTGATGGTAAAGCTACTGCCTTTAACAAGGCCAGGATTTCTAATGGGTGTTTGACATCCTTGTTACTAGCGGTAAGAAGTCCCCACTCCTTCCAAATGGCCCCATGCATGTGGAGAATCATAAAAGAGTATTTTGAGTCAGTAAAAATATTGACTCTTTTACCTTTTGAGAGTTCCAAGGCACGGGTCAGAGCTATTAATTTGGCTTTCTGTGCTGATGTACCTGCTGGAAGAGCCTTGGCTTCCACGGTGTTCTGGAGCATCACCACTGCATATCCAGCACATCGACGGCCTTGATTCATAAAGCTACTGCCATCTATAAATAGCTCCCACTCTGGATCCGGTAGAGGCTGGTCAGTTAGATCTGGTCAGCTGGCATACACTGTGTCTATGGTTTCTAAACAATTATGGATAAAAGTGTCATCCTCAGATCCGTCTTCATTGCTTGGAAGCAGTGTGGCAGGATTCAGGGAATTAGAAACCTGCAGTTTCACATTAGGATTGTCCAACAGAGCTGCTTGATATTTTCCCATTCACCCAGCAGTTAACCAAAGTCCACCCTTCTGCTCCAGCAATGTCAAGACCTGATGTGGCACACACACAGTGATGGGCTGACCCAATGTAAACTTCTCTGCCTCATGTAGGAGGTCACAAGTGGCAGCCACAGCACGCAAACATGGAGGCCATCCCTTAGTGGTGTGGTCCAATTGTTTGGACAGATATGCAACGGGCTGCATTTCTGGCCCCAACAATTGGATCAGCACACCTAGGCCAACCCCCTGTCTCTCATGTACACAAAGTCTGAATGGCTTCCTAAGATCTGGAAGCCCTAATGCTGGTGCTGAGATCAACTTTACTTTCATTTCATCAAAAGCCTTTTGACATTCTGGAGTCCAAGACAAAGGTTCAGAGTCCAGGCCTTTGAGAGCATCATATAAGGGTTTTGCTATTAATCCAAAGTTAGGAATCCAACTCCTGCAAAACCCAGCCATACCAAAAAATCCGCGCAAGTGTTGCTGATTGCTGGAGACTCTAAGGGCTGAAATTACCTGTTTTCTTTCCATCATCAGGCTCCGTCTGCCTTTCTTAATTTTAAACCCCAAATATGTCACAGTTTGTTTGCATATCTGTGCCTTGTTAGGTGACACCTTGTAGCCACATTGTGCCAGGTGGTTCAGTACCACTATGGTATTTTCCAGACAAGATTCGTAGTCAGGACTTGCAATCAATAAATCATCTACATATTGCAATAAGACACCCTGGTTTAGTTGAACCTTCCTGAGATCCCTGGCCAGTATTTCCCCAAAAATAGTTGGGGAGTTCTTAAATCCCTGTGGAAGCACGGTCCAGCAATACTGGAGAGTGCTCTTGGACTTAGGGTCCACTCAAAGGCAAAAAGCACTTGATTCTGGACATCAATTGGGATACAGAAAAAGGCATCCTTCAGGTCTAATACCGAAAACCACCCAAAGTCACCAGGTATGGCAGTTAATAGGGTGTACGGATTAGGCACAGTGGGATGTAAATCCTGAACAATATCATTAATAGCCCTTAAATCTTGGACAAAACGGTACTCGCCTGTATGGGGTTTCTTCACTGGCAGAATCGGAGTGTTGTATGGTGAGCGGCAGGGCCGAATGAGTCCAGATTGAAGGAACCTTTTCAATACTGGCTCAATTCCCCTCAAGGCCTCCTCCTTTAAGGGGTATTGCTTCCTCCTCGGGGTTCTGCTCCCCTCTATCACTTCTATCCTTACAGGCTCCGCATTTTTCATACGTCTTGGGGTTCCATCAGCCCATACCCATTTACTTACTCTTTCAACAGTTTCTGGAGGTAAAATTTCACTTTTTGGTGGAGCATCTTGAGTAAGCAACATCTGGAACCGCAGAGCATGCTCTGGAGGAATCTGTAGGTGAAGCCTCTGATTTTTGGGTGAGAGTATAATTCGTGCATTGAGCTTACTTAAAAGGTCATGACCAAGGAGAGGGATTGGACGCTCTTCCATGTGTAGGAAGCTGTGCTGGAGCTGTGTGGTGCCTAGCCAACACTCCAAAGGTTGCAGGAAGGGTGTCTGTTGTGACCTCCCTGTAACCCCAATGATTGCTGCAGTCTTTTTGCTCATTTTAGTCAATTTCAAATTTAAAACTGAGTATGTAGCTCCAGTGTCCACCAAGAAATCAATCAGACAGTCCCCCACAGCAAGGGTTACCCGGGGCTCCAAGGGGGTTATTTTGATGGGCCTAAGATCTAGTGGAACCCCTGGGCACCCCTATTCTTCATCTGAACCTTCTCCATGAACTATCATTTGTCTCCTTTCCTCCACGCTTGGCTCCAGATTCCTTCTATTCTGTCTATATTCCTTCCTATCTTCACCTGAGACCCTACTCTGTGCTATCACTGGTCTCCTGTCCTCTGTGGTGGGCTCTCGATTCCTTCTCCGTCCATATTCCCTATCATCATCTGAGCCTGTACTCTGTGCTAACATTTGTCTTCTTTCCTCTCTCCTTGGTTCCTGGTTCTGTGCACTCCTCCTATATTCCCTCCTGTAACCCCTACGTGAATCATCCTGTCGTGGTGTCCTCAGTCTTCTATCCTGCCTTCTGTAATTACTGCATCTGCTGCTTCCCTGTAACCTGGGACAACTGTACTTCCAATGTCCCTCTTCCCTACAGAAAGCACACTGATCTCTTCCTAGGGGTTCACGTCTCTGTCCATTACTGTTTTCCCGAAACCCTGGCCTGTGCTCTCTTTGTACAAAAACAGTCGCAGGTTTCGGTCTCCTGTCCTCTCTCCTGTCTTCTCTATTATTATAAACCTTAAATGCTAAGTCCACTACCTGGGACGGACTCATCTCTGTGACGCCGTCTACCTTTGCTAACTTTCTCCTTATGTCTGGAGCACTATTTGTGATGAACGCCACAGTGAGCACACGAGCATTTTCTGGGGCATCTGGATTTAAATCTGTGTGGTCTGAATACGTCTGAATAATCCTCTCAAGGAATTCAGATGGATCCTCATTAGCCCCTTGTGTAAGTTCCAATATTTTGTTAAAATTTTTTTGTTTGGGGATTCCCTGCTCCAGTCCTACCAATAAACATTTTTTATAGAGATCCAACTTCGCCAGTCCTCCATTGTTGGGGTCCCATTGAGGATCTACCTCTGGGACAGCAATCTCTGGCTCTGGGGATTGGCTATCCTGTTGATGGAGACGTGCAGCCTCCTCCCTGGCTTTCCTCACTACTATCCTCCGCTCATCTAGACCTAGTAAAACATGTAACATCATCTGTATATCTGCCCAGTTAGGGCGGTGGGAGAGAAAAACGGAGGCAAACAAGTTTGCCATCCTCTTAGGAGCCTGCCGGTATGGGGGAACAGAGCTCCTCCAATTTAGGAGGTCCCCAGTGCTAAAAGGACAGTGCGACCAAAAGTACCCAGCAGGTTGCTCTTGTTCATTCAAGCCACCCATCGGCAACTGGCGAAGAGGAAACTGTCCTGCCTCAGGGCGATCCTTCCTGCCAAAATGGGTGCCACTTCCAGTGTGGGGAGGAGATACCATTGCAGTTTCCTCCCTGGAGGGCAATGGAGGCTGTGAAGCCTCAGGATTCTGTGCGGGAGGGGCCTGGTCACGTGGCGAAGGCCTTTTTCCTGAAGTCTCAGGAGTCTGAGCGGGAGGGGCCTCTTCACGTGGAGAAGACCTTTGTCCCGATGTGTTTAAGGTATTTAGCAAATGATACTCCTCCTCCTCTTCTGACTCCGCTCTTCTGCAGTCCTCATGGGAAGGAGAAGGTTTATCTCTTCTCTGCGCCATTAGCCTAGCCTTCGCCTCCGCCATATCCAATTTATGGAGGGCGGCCTGTATCTGGTCCTGCATACTTTTAAAAGCTGACTCAAAAGTCTGATTTTGTTGTTGCACTTGATACTGCATGCTTTGATAAGCTGACTCAAAAACGTTACAATTTTCATCCCTTATACTCTTAATAGTTAAATCAAAAGCCTGATTTTGATGTTTCATAGCTAAGTTAAGAGCTTGAATTTGTTGCAGCACATTCTCAATATGTGAAGTAGAACCTCTATTTCTCATAGAAACAAGAATGTAGCACATGGCGCCTATGCACATTACCAAAAAAACATCCAGAAGCACAGACTGCAAAGGGATGGCTTGTAAACCATTCACATATGTGTACAGAATTAAAATCATGTGCCATACACTAGGTTTAATCCAATTATCATTTTGGTTGTATTCACCATACAATTGCACCCCCCACCCCTTATTTTGACCCTAGTCCTTCCTCTCCCAGCCCCTCCCACCCCCATAGTGTGACTCTGGTTTACAGTTGCTTGTTGATTTTTATTTTTACTTTGTATTAATTTGTCTTTTTCCTGGTTCCTTATTTTGGTTTTCTAAATTTATGCTATTAGTGAGACCATCTTGTCTTTTTCTTTTTCTTTCTGACTTATTTTGCTGAACATGATCCCTTCTTGCTCCATCCATGTTGCTGCAAACTGCATGTGTTTATTTTTTTGATGGCTGAATAATATTCCATGGTATATATGTACCACTTCTTGATCCAGTCATCTATTTTTGGGCATTTGGGTTGTTTCCATAGCTTAGCTGGTGTAAATAGTGCTGCTATAAATATAGGGATGCAGGTGCCCTTTGAAATTAGTTTCTGTGTCATTTGGGTAAATACCTAGGAGTGGAATTGCTGGGTCATATGGAAGCTCTATGTTTAGTAGGTCAAGAAATCTCCATACAGCTCTCCATAGTGGTTTGACCAGTTTGCACTCCCACCAGCAATGCACGAGAGTTCCTTCTCTCCACATTCTTGCCAACATTTGTTCTTGCTAGTTTTTTTCAATATGTGCCATTCTTACTGGTGTAAGATGGTATCCCATTGAAGTTTTGATTTGCATTTCCCTGATGACAAGTGATGTTGAACATTTTTTCAAATGCCTGTTGGCCATTTGCATTTCCTCTTTGGAGAAGTTTCTTTTTAGCTCTTCTGCCCATTTTTTGACTGGATTATTTGGTTTTTTGAGTCTCATCAGCTCTTTGTAGATTTTTGTGATCAGTCCTTTATCATTAGTGTTGTGTGCAAAAATGTTCTCCCAGTCGCTGCAGTTTCCCTTTGTTTTTGTTATTGTCTCTTTTGCTGTGCAGAAGTTCTTTAATTTGATGTAGTCCCAGCTGTTTATATTTGCCTTCACTATCACTGCTTTGGGTGATGTGTCTGTAAAGATGTCTTTGAGGTGCATGTCATGTGTTTCGTCTATATTTCCTTCTATGTATTTTATGGTTTCAGGTCTTATGTTTAGTTCTTTAATCCATTTTGAGTTGGTTTTTGTTCATGGTATGAGACAGTAGCCAAGCTTCATTCTTTTGCATGTAGCCACCCAGTTTTCCCAGCACCATTTATTGAACAAACTTTCTTTGCTCTGGTTCATATTCTTTGCTCCTTTGTCAAAGATTAGTTGACCATAAATCTATGGGTTTATTTCTGGGTTTTCTATTTGATTCCATTGGTCAGTGTGTCTGTTCTGGTTCCAATACCATGCAGTTTTGATGAAAATGGCTTTGTAGTATAGTTTGAAGCCTAGGCCTGTGATGCCTCCATTCCCTTCTTTTTTTTTCAGGAGAGCTTTGGCTATTTGGGTGCTGCGAGACAGCTGCAAAAGCCTGGGTGGCAGGGGTTCCTGAAGGATGGGATGGTGTTGGCGCAATTGCAGAAAATGAGTGAGGAGACACAAACAGTTGATCAGGGTGTGGACATCACCTTGTTGAGGGTCTCAGCAGTCCTTTATTTATACATTACAAGGTACATAAGCATATGTATAGGAGTAAGATAACAATCATCAGATCTTCCTCTAGAACCACCCAGGGTTCATCTGTCCTTCAACAGAGGTCATAACATTCTTTGAAGAAGGCATAGTTGCTTAAACGAAAGTGTTCTTAGAATAGTCATTTTATTAATTTTTATTTTTTTTAAATCTTCTTTTTTTTTAAGATTATTTATTTATACAAGCACTGGGTACAGTCAGAAGTGCAGGAGGGTGAGAGGATTCACCAGAGTGAGAGCAGGGAGCAGAACAGGCCAAAGGACTGAAGTACACTGCTGAGGGGAGCAGTGGGTGGCAGGAGAGGTCTGTGTGCCATGTGGGACCCTTGCCCCATGGCCGGGGATCAAACCGGCGCTGCAGAGGCTGTGGTGGCTTCACAGTTCTCAACCACTGCGCCACCAGGGGAGGCCCTTAGAATAGTCATTTTAAACAATTATTTTACTACTTGTAAAATCTTATGTGACAAACTAACATTTCTATGTTTAATATGGTAAAGTATTAACTAAGGGCTGGGGGAAACAAAGGACAGGGTGTTGCCTGGGGGAAGAGAGACTAACTGATTTTTTCTAACTAACCTATAAAGTTTAGACTAACATATAACCATATTGTTAGGGGCAAAGGATGTCCTGAGCTAATCCCATACAGGCTTTGTGGACTCCACCCCCACTCAATCCAAAGCCATCAAGACATAGGGAAAGACAAATCCTGTCACCACCAAAGGGAAGGTTGCTGGGACCTGGGGGTGGAATTAAGCAGCCAGGTTTGATATAAAAACCAGACACGTGGGTCTTGGGGTCTCTCGCTCGCCTCCTGGCTTCAGGGCTCCTGGCTTGCGGTCAGCTCTCAGAGTGCTATTTGGGATTCCAGGTCAGCAGATCGGGTAGGACGCATTTAAACTTTGTCTCCCACTTTTCTCCCTGAGTTGTACATTTCCTCATTTCCCCTTCCCTTGTAAATGAACCTTTTATTAACCTTTCGTGTGTGCCTGCAGTAGAGTATTGATAAGTCCTTTTAAGCGCGTGGGTGAGGACCCACAGTCGGGCAACCCGTTTTGTATCTGGGCTGCCCTGTAACAGAGGTGGTGGATATACCTGTGGTTTAGATTGTGGGTGTGGAACCAAGCTTAGCTGAGGTTTCGCCATTTTGTATATCCTCCACCTTGATATGTTAGTCCTTGTCCAGCCGCATTCCGGAGATAGTTTCAGCAGTCACAACCCTCACTCCACTTGGTGACGAAAAAGCAGACCACCCCAGCCGCCAATGAGGGCAGTCCTGTCCATAAATGGGACAGCATCTCTAACCGTCCAATCAGTTTGAAACTATCACCGCGCGCGCCAAAATGCCTTTGTAGTAGCCAATGAGTAATTGCCAGCTTCTTTCAAAGTTCACGCCACTCGCGACCCTATAAGATACCCCAGCTTCCTCTGTTCGGGGCTCTCGACCTCTGCCGTTGCATCGGCGCATTTTGGGGGCCCGGACTCGAGCCTCCTGATGCAGCTGCCTATTGGGTTTGGACCAGGAGGCCCCTGGGAGGAAGGAGGGGTGGGGTGTCCCCCGTCTCCCTCCCTGACAGGCTCCTCCTTTCCTGTCCCTTCCCGTCTCAGCAGGGGTGAAGCTCAGGCTCCTCAGCACCCAAACTCCCTCACAAGGCTGCAGGGGAGCAGCTCAGGGGAACTTGCTTCCCCTGACCTACATCTCCCCTTCTTCTCCTCCCTCTGCCTCACAGGGCTGGGCAAGGACAAGGTCTCCATGGGGGACTCTCTCCTCACTTAGGACTGGGCTCTCTCTCAGCAGACACTGGGGGAGGCTTCAGCTGTGTGCTCCCTTCCCCACTTGGGGTTCACCCTTGAACCCCCTCCCCTCTGAGCCATGGGCCCCTCCTGTGTCAGGGTCTCCTCAGCAGGAAGAGGCTCTCAGGGCAGGAGCTGAGCAGCAGGTGCAGCTTTTTCCAGGGAATGTGGGGTTCCCTGGAGAGTCAGGGCTGGAGCTGGGGTACTTCTCAGCACCTCTGCCAGGAGCAGCGTCTGCTCCCCACTCCTGCTCCCCTGGGTGTGTCTGAGGTTCTGGTCCACTTGGCTCTGTGATTTCTCTACTTTACCACATGTCCTGTCAGACTGTGAGGATCAGATTTTCTTTCTCTCCCAGATGTATAACAGCAGCTGTCAATAAATGTCTCTGACAAATGAATGCTGGTGGGAGTTCTTCCTGGATGGGATGGCTGGGGGTAAAGGAGAGGGCCTAGAGGAGAGAAATGCTTTTGGTTTCAGGATGCAGGTGTGTGTGTGTGTGTGTGTGTGTTTCCTGCACTTCTGTCCCCATCTCCAAGCTCCTTGTCTGCATCCTCCTTTTCCTCCCTCAGTGTCCACCCTGCACTGGCCACAAGGGGGCAGCAGAGCCTCATGGAACCTGGGGACAAGCCTGGTGGCCTTTCTATTGGCCCCTGGGCTCCTCCCCCACCAAGGAACCCCCCTTTCTGGTGCCCCCAGGCAGGACCCGCAGGATGGTCCTGCTTCCCTCTGGTAGCCCTCTGCTTCCAGGACTCACAGGGCCTCCCTCCGGGATCCCACATGGTTCCCCAGATGACACGCGTCAGGGCTGCGGGAAGAATAGGCCCCCAACACTAACAAGCAGGTGTACAAGGGAGGTCAGGGAAGGAATCTTTGAGCAGGTCACTTCAGGTGAGGCCTGAAAGGTGAGGGTTTGGGGAGCAGAGGCAGCAGGACAATCAGGGACTGTGAGGAGGCCTGAGGCTGGGAGAGCTCCCTGAATTGGAGGAGTCACCTGAGCCATAGGGGGCCCCTGGAAGAGAAATGGGAGAGGGTCAGAGAGGGAGGGGGAGCCTGGGGCACTCCTCCTTTAAGCAGAGGGATCCCCTGAAGGGATGAGACAGGGAGCTGACCTGAGCTGACTGGAGAGGGTCATGAGGTGAGGCTAGAGGTGGGGCGGAGAGACCCTCGAGAAGATCAACACTTGGCCAGGAGAAAATGAGGGTGGCTTGGGATGGGTGCTGGTGGTGGATATGAATTGAGAAACATCTTCATCTTTTTAGTGTATTGGAAATAGGTTGGGTTGGGGAGTGGACTGTGAAGATGATGCTGGTGTCTCTGGCAGAGATAACTGGGGGGACACAGGTGCCCTTCACTGAGAAGGGGAAACTACAGGAAGGGAGAGGGGAGGAAGGCCCAGGCTTCCTGGTTTCCTTGGAGACATATAATTGGGCCTTTCTGATGACCCCATGTCATGGAGGGACAGGGTCTGCTCACTGTGACCAGGTCTCGGGTGACATTAACATCTGAACAAGCCACAGGCCCTGTCCACGCATTGTGGGCAGGACCCGCTCCTGGCAGCTCCTGGTGCCTAGTGCTGACTCCTGGTGTCCAGGGTGTGGGGCTCCTGGCTCAGCTGCTGAGAGGAGAAGAAAACAGGCCCCCTGAGGGTGCCTCACAGGCTCTGCCATGTGGGGTGACAGCTGCCATGGGGTCACTGGGGTGGTCTCCATCATGCACAGGCAGAGCCTTGCATGGGGCTCAGTGTCAGTTCTGACTATACTCACCCCTAGTTCTGGGCCCTACACTCACCTTAGTTCTGGGTCTGGGAGCAAAGCAGCCTGGGGCACACCAGGTGATCAACAGTGTGTTCTGGATGGGCACGTCCCCTGTGCTTGCAGGGTTATCAGGGTGCCTGCCCCTCCCCTCTGCTGGCTCCTCTGATCCTCCTGTTTCCCTGCTGATACTGTCAGAGGGCAGGGTGGAGACTGCTGGGGTTACATTTCAGCTTTCATTTTAAATGGTAGAAGGAGCCAGAGAAGGGTGACCCTTCTATGTATGAAGATGGGAGGTTCATTCATTCATTCAACACAAATATGTAGTGTTTGCCCTGTACCAACTACCTTGGAATCATCAGTGAATCTGACAAATATTTCACCTTGTGAGTTTATATTCTCAAGTGGGAAATAGAACAGTCATAATAAACTAACAGATTGTAGATGAAGCTGGGATGTTCAGCGAATAAAACACCAAGCAGAACAAGGATCAGAAATCAGGAATGTGCTGGGGAGTGAGGACAGGCTGCTGTGTTATGTGGGTGTGCAGGTTGGTCCATCCTGAAGAAGACATCTACACAAGGGTGAAGGGCGTAGGGGGTTAGTTGAGTGGTGACGTGTGAGATGCAAGTCCTTTCCCTTCCAGTTTACTGAGAAATACTTGATGCACATCACTGTGTAAGTTTAATGCTTGTGGCATGAGAATTTGGTTAATGTATATCCGGAAATGAAACACAGTAAGTTCAGTTGTACCATCTCCTCATATATTGACAGTTCCAACACAAAGACAAAGACGAAGAAATGAAAACAATTTTTCCATGTGATGATATCTTGTGATTTACTGTTAGCATCTCTCTGCATCCCAATACTGTCAGCTATGGTTGTGTGCACTGCCCATGGGAACAGGCCCCGTGAGTGGTCTGGAGTGAGTGTGGCTGGTGTGTTCTGTGCACACAGGGTCCTCATGGCTGGTGGGAGTAAGTGAGGGACAATTCATCAGGTTGAAAGTGCTTGGTAAATGCTGCCTGGGGCAATCCCAAAAATCTGCACAGGAAACAGATACTTGAACTGGCACCTGACAGGTCCAAGAACCCGCCAGCACAGAAGATGAAGGCAGGAGGACTCATCCAGCCTGGAGATTGTGGTGAGTCACAGTTAAGTTTTGGGCCTTGTGGTGAAAATTGTGGGGGAAAGAAAAGCGTTGGGAAGGAAGGCATCTTTAGACCAGTGAAGGCTGTGTTGTGGGTTATGGAGTTTGGATGTGGAGCTGTTGAAAATTTTAAGCAGAACAGCACTTAGCATGATGCATCTGGCTGTCGTAGGAGGGGAGATAGTGGAGTGCAGGGTGAGGCAGGGCTCCTGGCTTGATGTAGTGGCAGTGGGTGGACAGGAGGGATCAGACACCAGAGCTTTTGAAATAAGACCCACCAGATGAGCAGAATGTGGGGAGGAAGAGTTTGGAGAAGAGAAGGGTCTGCAGAGTCTCCCAAGGTTGCCTTGTCTGTCTGTTGTTTGGTGGCAGGAATATTAATAATTGTGTGTCAGTTACCTGTTAGCACGATGCTGTGCAGCAAACAGCCATAACAAGTCTCAGTGGCATTTAGTAATGACCATGGACAGACTGGGAGCTCAGCCAACCTGGGATGGATCTGCCTGATCACTGATGGCCTTGCTCACATATCACTGGTCAGATGTGGGCCTGGGCTGGACTGGTCACATGATGGGGTCACTGGCTATTGGCGGAGGAGGGAGCTGCAGCCGAGGAGGCTGAGGACCAGGCAACATTGCATGAGTTTCATGGTCCAGCACCTGGACTCAGCATGTCCTAGTGACATGAATGCAGAGGGCAGAACCCATGTGCAAGGGCTTTTCAAACCTCTGCTTGAGTCACACAAGCCCAGCTCTCAGTAGACAAATCACAAGACTGAGCTTAGCGTCAGAGTGTGAGGAAACACAACAGGATGTGCAGAGTGAAAGGTGCTGGACAAGGGAGAGCAACAAGGGTCTTTTCAAATAATGAACTTGCCACAGGTGAGGTAAAATCATAGGTTGTTATAGAATTGTGAGTGTGAAGGGCACGTGAGGTGTCCTGGTAGATGTAACCCACAGGGCTGGAACTATGAGGTAGGCAGGTCCGGAGATAGAGCTGGTCAGTTGATATTTGGAAGTGAGGGGGTAAAGAGATTGAGAAGGTCAGAGAAGATGGCCTGGCTGTGCGCAGAGGGGAGGCTCAGTGACTGAGCCCAGGGATTATGTACTTAGAGGAAGAAACATCAGGAAAGAAGCTTAACACGGGCCCAAATGGGACACAGCCTGGAAGGGCAGGGTAGGGGTGACCAAGCCATGATGGAGACGTTTCTAGTTGGACTCAGGATTGTCCTGAGCTGAAGGGAGACTGACTGGGAAGTGCTATCAAGATGGGCGTTGTCAAATAGGAGACATGTTCCCTCACCCAGAGCAGGCTCCATGGAGGAAGAGGAGCTGAGACGTAGGTGAGAAGTGAGAAAATGCAGATGTGTGTGGATTATGTAGTTTACTCTTCCAGATGGGAAGAAGATTCTACAAAGCTGTGAACATCATTACATATTTAGGGAAAGGAAAGGTAACAAAGAAAACTAATCCCGTGTGAACAGGCTTATGCAGGAGAGAGAGAGGGAGAGGATGATGGATGGAACTAACCTGGGGAGAGAGGGTGACCTGTGGGGCCAGAGCTCAGGGACCAGTTGTCTTTGGTGGGGAGATTCCCTCTCCCTGAACCCCAGGAGGGTGAGAGTGAGGTCAACTTGTATATGGAAGAATTATTGGGTGGTCAAAAGAAACAAAATAGCATCTGTTGCAGGAAACTTGTAATTTCAAATATTTCCTTCTGCTAGAGGTCGTCCACTCAAGATTTTGTGTTGACCATAATGTTTGACCTAGTTTGAATGTGCCAGTGAAAACTTTGGTGATACATGCTTTGTTCCTCTAGACGGATCTGGAGTTTTATCCTTGATTTATTTATCCTTATGGCTTATGTGTTTGGAGACAGAGATATGAAATTCCTTCTCCTCTCCTCTGGGCATCACCTCTCTGCCTGCAGGGTTGGGGGAGGAGCCCAGGCCCCTCCAGTCTTTCATACTCTTCCTTCTATTCTCTGTGTTAGGGTCACCAGCTTGCTCCCCCAGGGGAGGTCTCCCCCACATCCTCCAGAATGCACCTTGACAGTCTCCCCTGGAGGTGTGCACAGGAGGGTCCTGTCCCACCTGACTCTCATCTCCCAGCCTCGGGTGTGGGATCTGGCTCCCAAGTGCACATGACGGGGCCAGAGGAGGATGGAGTGTACGTGGTGTGCATGGCCTCGGTCTGGTTCCCAGAGTCCCAGGTGCAGTGGAGAGACCCCCATGGGGAGCAGTTCCTGGAGTTCTCCAAGGTCCAGGCCCAGGACACTGAGGAGCTGTTCAGTGTGGAGGCCGCTCTGGTGGTGAGAGACAGCTCTGCGGGAGCGTGACCTGCTCCATCCTCAACCCGTCCTGTGCCAGGAGAAGGCCATGGCCATTATCATCCAGGTTGTTGGCAGCCCTCTGACCTAAAGGGAGCTGGAGTTTGTGGAATACAGCTGTTTACTCTGCATACGGAGTTCCGGGACATTAGAAGTGCTGCAAACAGAACTTCTTCCTAGAACTGACTCCTATTCTCTGAGGATGTGCTGGCTTGTGTGCATGTCCCCCGCTAACCAGGGAAGAATGTTCCAGCAGTAATTTGTTCATCTGCATAAGCACAAACACAATTGCATGCTATTTTCTTGTTCCTTTGTTCATATCTTCAATGAAAGTGTGGGCTGGGAGAGTGAAAGGCAGAGCTGCTCTCGATGGCTCTCCCCAGGCTCCCCTGATGCGAAGTCATAGATTCTGAGTCTTTGTTAATGGCAGAGAACTTCATCAGCTGCCCTCTCTGCAGCACCAGGTCAGCACTGATTTCCCCTCCTCACTCCCTGCAGGCTCAGAGGGAGGGGCTGGCACCCCCAGGGGTGCTAGGCTGGGCTGTCCTGGGCTGTGTCCTGATGGGGTCCCTGTGGGGTCTCTGGCAGCAGAGACTTTCTTCCCCTGGGCCTCTCCCTGTAAGCCTGCTTTCCTGATGAGCCTGATATTGCTGCTCGTGAAGGCTGCCTACTACACCCAGAGAGAACATTCCACAAAGAAGCAGGAGCTGCACCCCTGAGACCGTGTCTCCATAAGGCCCCTCCCTGCCCAGTTCTGCCCTGGGCTCTTCTTGGGGCTGCAGGTTTCCTGTGGACAAACCTGTGAGTGAGTCCCGGATGCTGGAGTCTCGTCCTTCTGCTCTGGGTGCAGATTCCTGGGCCGTGGCTGTGAGAACAGTCAGATCAGGCTTGTGCTGAGGCCAGAAAGGAAAAAAATTGACTTTGAACCGGTTTGAGTAGGATGAATTTTACCATGGGAGATCATTTCCATTTGGTAAAGAAAATATTTCATGGGATTTTCATGCTGTTTGTAGAAGAAAGGGGATAAGCTTTGAATTAGTCTTCTAAATTAATTGGAATTGACTTTATCTACTTGAGTTTGTGTTGAGGAACCCAGAAACTGAAGGAGGGTTTCCAAATCTGTTTTGAGGGTCTGGACTATCTGAGCAGAACACTTGGCCATCTGACATTTTCAAAGAAATGGCAGATAATGGACTTTTAGAGGAGCCTAATATTCTACTTGTGATGCTTTTTATTCTGGAATGGAAGAAACACACCTATTTTCAGATAACACTAAACATCTGTTTCCTCTAAAAAAATGAAGTCATATTAATTTATGGTATATAGGACAAGAATCCCGGTTCCTCTTTTCTGTCAAGACCAACTAGAAAGAAGATAACTGCTCCCTGATTGAGATGAGAGTGAAGAAGAGACTCTCAGACTCAGGGTGACTTAGGGAGCTGGGGCCCCTGTGCTGAGTTGGTCCTTCCACGTCCTGAGGCAAAGGGTCATGGGAAGCACAGTTTCTAGAGAAAACGGGATCCTGAGCCCCAGACCTGCAGGGAGGAAGGTGTGATCCTCTCCCAGGGGACACTGACGCGGTTCTGGTGTGAGGAGAAGATGGAGAAAGGGGAGTGGGGGAGCCAGAATCAGTCATGTGTGTGACACAGTGCAAAGGAAGCTTGTGATAGATTTAATATTTTCTCTTCTTCTCATATGTGTTAATTTGTATTTATATTGATTTTCTTCCTTTCTCTTCTTATCCTTCTCCCACACAGGAGCTGGTCGCTGCTGGGCAGGGGGGCAGGAGCCATGATGACAGCAGCGTAGGGGGCAAAGGGAAGGGCAAAGGGACAGAGGGAAGCTGGGGGTGAGGCCAGGGCCCTGGGGAGGAGCCTGGGGGTCACTGGGGACATGTGGAGAAGGAGGGGCTGGAGGGGCTGAGGCTGGTCCATCCAGGGAGGGTGCAGGTCCCCAGGCAGCTGACCCTGGTTTCAGAGTAATGTGGACCCAGAGCTCAGAGTCTGGTCCTGAAACCTTCTCTGTGTCTTCATTGTATTTGCTCATTTTTCTGCTTCTTGGGAAAGCTCATTAGAAAAGTTCTCTGTGGACAGCCTAGTGCCTGTAGTTGTAGCACTGTATTGCACACTTGAACATTTGCTCAGAGAGTAGATGTTATTTTAAGGATTCTCACCACACACACACACACACACAGCGCAAGTGGGAGGAAACTTTGGGTGGCTATAGGTGTGCTTATGGTTTAGATTGTAGTGATGTTTCCATAGATGACTCCATGTCTCCTAACTCATCATGCTGTGTACATTAAATGCATAGAGCTCTGTCAGTCAGCTTAAAAAGTGGTTTAAGGGGCCTCCTCTGGTGGCGCAGGTGGTTGAGCGCTGTGCTGTGTAGCGGCCCGCAGCCTCTGCAGTTTCGGTTTGATCCCAGACGGCTGGCGAGGATCCCACATGGCGAACAGACCTCTCCTGTCTCTCCCGCTGCTCCCCTCAGCAGTGTACTTCGTCAGTCTGCCTGTTCCGTTCCCTGCTTTGTCTCTGGTGAATCCTCTTACCCTCCCGTGCATCTGGCCTGTACCCCGGTTCTTGTATAAATAAATAAATAAACAAACAAACAAACAAACAAACAAATAAATAAATAAATAAATAAATAAATAAATATTTAAAAAGAAAAGTGGTTTAAGAAAACCCCTGTACCTCTTGATTGTAAATGAAAGGGACAGTGGTGACCCTTTCTGTGTGGTATCAGGGATTGTGGGGTGCAGGTGGATAGGGGAGTCTTTTGGACGTGAACCTATATTAAATCTATATGGAACTGTTTGAACTTCGGGAGCCCCCACCCTCCCAGGCAAGGGGAAGCCCTATTCCCAGGAAACTCAGCAGCATCAGGGGGTGGGGAAGGGGCAGGGGCTCTGTGCCCCACAGGGTGACCTGCCTGGTGTCTGTGGGTCTGGAGACACAGGGGCTGCTCTGGGCATGGAGCTCCCTTCCCCTTCCCCTGTGCTTGTTTGTGTTGGTCCATCTGTCTGTCCCTCCACTCCTCCTGTGCCATAGCGGCTGTATGGTCTGTGGGGGGGGGACCCTCTCCATGGACCCATCATACCAGGACCTCCTGATGCA
Organism: Talpa occidentalis; assembly: GCF_014898055.3. NCBI lineage: Eukaryota > Metazoa > Chordata > Mammalia > Eulipotyphla > Talpidae > Talpa > Talpa occidentalis. Next base: position 49,172,196 of record NW_023602073.1, on the reverse strand, counting down.
GCTGTTTATTGGGTTTGGAGCAGGAGGCCCCTGTGGAGGAAGGAGGGGGTGGGGTGTCTCCCTCCCTCACAGGCCCCTCTTTTCCTGTCCCTTCCTGTCTCAGCAGAGGGTGGAGGCTCCTGCTCCTCAGCACCCTCTTTGCCCCTTCAACTGCCCCACCACAGACACAGCCCTTCCTCACAAGGCTGCAGGGGAGCAGCTCAGGGGAACACAATTCCCTCTATCCCCCATCTCCCCTTCTTCTCTCTGTGCCTCACAGGGCTGGACAAGGATGGGGTCTCCATAGGGGACACTCTCCTCACTCAGGACTGGGCTCTCTCTCAGCAGACACTGGGGGAGGATATAGCTGTGAGCTCCCCTCCCCTCTGGGGTTCAGCCTTGAGCCCCTCCCTGCCAGCCCTGGGCCCCTCCTGTGTCAGGGTCTCCTCAGCTGGAAGAGGCTCTCAGGGAAGGAGCTGAGCAGCAGGTGCAGCTTGTTCCAGGGAGAGTGGGGTTCCCCTGGGGAGTCAGGGCTGGAGCTGGGGGTGATTCTCTTGGCACCTCTGCCAAGAGCAACCTCTGTTCCCCTCTCTCCTGCTCCCCTGGGTGTGTCTGAGCTTTTGGTTCACTTACCTCTGTGATTTTCTCTGTTTACCCTGTGTCCTGATGAGGCCAGATTGTGAGATAGCCCCTCAGCCCCACATGCATAGAGGAGGCTGTCAATAAATGCCTGCCAGTTAGGGAATGTGAGCATTGAGTCCTCTAACTTTCAAATAAGGGCTCCCTGGGGGTAGGAATGGAGGGGCACATGGAGAAGAAAAGCTTCTGGTTTCAGGATGCAGGGGTGTGTGTGCTGTGTTCCATGAAAGGGGAGACCCTCACCCTCTCGGGGCTCAGGGCAGCTGTGAGCTTCATCACAAACTCATGGGTGTGAGTTTCTTAAGAACAAGAACAGTCTTTTACAACCACAGTACAACCTCAGATTCAGAAACTTAGAGTGACACAACACTACTACCCACAGCCCATATGAAAAATTTGCTGATGGCCCCTTAATGTCCTTATAATACGTTTTTCTTTTGGTCCAGGAGCTAATCCAGGATCACACATTGCATTTAGTTGTGTCTTTTCAGAAAACTTCAACATGGGTACAAGCCTCTGTATTTACTTTGGCTTTTATTAATTATATTGACCTTCTAAAAGTTTCCAGATAATTTATTCCTAAACTTAGGTTTGCTATTGTGCCAGGACCCTAAGCCTGACCAGGTTCTGGATGGCAGCAAGCAGAAGAGTCACGGAGCCTTGGGCAGGTCCACCAACAAGTCTTTATGCTGCAACAGGAGGCTGGGTCCACAAGGGGAGGGGGCAGGAGGTGAAGCTACAGGGACACTCTATCTGCCCTTTTTGTACTGTTCAGGGATGAAACTTATAGTTGTGTGCTCGCAGCTACAGCTGATACATTTTCCTGATATGCCAGATACTGCCCAGGTTCTGGGCTATCTGTTGAATTTGCTAAGCCTCCAGAAGGCCTCTGGAAGGTGAAAAAAATACAAAAACAAAACACAAAACTTAACTTGCTGTCCATGTTTGTCTAACCTCACAGGTCTAGTGTTTCTTCAGTTTATGCATTTTGGGGGCAGGAATTCCACAAAAATGATGTTGTGTCCTTCTCAGTAAATGGCCCCAGGAGACAACTGAGGCAATATAATTTTTTTTTTAAATGTGAACTTGTCCTTTTTTCTTTTTAAAAAAATATTTATTTATTTATGCATACAAGAACTGGGGTACAGGCCAGAGGTACAGGGGGCAGTGGTGAGAGGATTCACCAGAGAGAGTGAGGAACAAAACAGGCAAACTAACTGAAATACACTGCTGAGGAGAGCAGCAGGGCAGACAGGAGAGGCCTGCTGTGCCATGTGGGTAGCTCCCTGGCCGGCCAGGGATCGAATTCATGCTGCAGAGGCTGTGGATAGCTTCCTAGTGCTGTGCTTAACCCCTTGCACCACCAGGGAGGCCTGCCAATATCATTCTTAATGGCTAACTAATATTCCACTGTTTGAGACCAATTGCTTATTGTAGGGCCTTTGGGTAGATCTCAGTTTAAATCTCAATATTTATTGTAATAAATATTCTTGAACCTAAATATTTGCATGATTGTCTGATTATTTCCTCAGAATAAAATTCTAGAAGTGGACCCATAGAGACAAAGGGTCAAAGGACAAACATAATTTTAAGGCTTTTGTTACCTGAGTGTCCCAGGTAAGTCTCCAGAAGTAGGCAGGACTCTGCAGCCTCAGCAACGGGCTCTGCACTGCCTCCTCTTGCCAGCCCTGGGGGTGAGAACCCTGACTCATTGATGGGGAGATGGCGTCTCATTCTGTCTTAAATTGCCCTTTGCTGTGTGGTTAACATTATGTTCACTTGTTAAAGGCCATTCATGCATCCCCTTCATGAGTGTCCTGCTCGTGGCTCTGTCCTTTGACTCATCTGTGTCGCCATCATGTCCCTGTCACCTTTCTTACCTGAGGAGGCAGCTGTGGGTGGGAGATCTGGGCAGAAGAAACTGGTGTAAAAAGTCTCTGCTTTGCACCGTCTGGGTGACTGACGGGGAGGAATTTGGAGTCGTGAGAAGTTACAGGAAATCAGGAGGAGACTCCAGACAGGGAAAGAGACCTGAGTGGGCAGAGCGACCTCTCCATGTCTGCCACGTTTCGTGGAAAGGAGGCTGGGGCTTGAGAGAAAGGAGAGGAGATGGCAACAGAGACAGAGGAGGAGGGTCGGGGGAAGGGGACCAGTATGCGATGGGTCAGAAGTTGAGGTTAAACTCTGTGTCAGGAAGATGCTTGACCCGGTCTTGCCCTCTCTATCCCTGCCTGAGGGGAGCATGTGCGCCTGTGCAGGGTGATGACCTGTGCTTGGCGCCCAGATGCCCCCTGTCCTCTGGGACCTCACAGCCCAGGAGTGTCTATACTTCCCCAAGTGCGTGTTTCCCTTCCCAGTGATTCCTGACTGTCCGTGCTGGGAGGGGGCTTCTGTCACCATCACAGGAGCTGCCCAGGCCAGGGACACAGACAGTTCTCTCTGGTGTAAAATGATCCTTTCCTGACATGTCCCATCAAATAGGAGTTTGTTTCACTCAACCGACTTTTCCTTCATTGTATATTCCCTGAGAAGGATAAACCTGTCAGTCACTCACTCCTAAGTCATGGGGACTTTAGACTTCAAGAGGATCCACTTCTGAGCTGGTGCTGCTGGTGAAACCAACCACAGAGAAGCTAATAACTTTTCCCAGTTGTACCGATATGCAGAGTGATCCACCCCCAGAGATTGGAGTTCAGAAGACTTGCAGCCCCTCTGGTTGCTCAGAGCCCTCTCTGCTTCCCTGCTGGTTACTCCTCATCTCCCCAACTTCTCACCACCGTGGACTCCGTGGCTCAGTCCCTGGACCTCTTCTGTTTTTTACCTGCTCCTAGGGGCTCTCATCCAATGTCATGACTGCTGCCAGACTTAACTGTTCACTTGAAGACAATCTTAGTGCTGATGACCCCAAATGTGTGTATCTAGGTCAGACAGCTCCCCTGAGTCCCAGACTTGAACTTCCCATGTCTAATGAGTAGCTCAGACTCAACCTGTCAAGATGGATCTCATTCCCCTCCATACCATTCTCTCCCTCCCATCAGAGCTGGGCTTTGCAATTCTGTTCTTTTAGTTGTTCAGGCCCCCAAATTGGAGACACTGTGGCTCCTCCCTTTTACTTGTATTCTACATCCATCCGTCTTAAATCCTATAGTCTCTACCTTCAAAATGCATCCAGAATCTGATGAATTCTCATTTCTGCTCATTCTCACTGTTAAACGCTATTCCAGGCTACTACCCTGTCCTGCATCTCCTGATTTGTCTCCTCCCTGCTGTACTTGCTCCCTTGATAATTTCTTTGCATGGTAACCACAATGTATCTGTTAAGATATGAGTTGAATGATGTCCTTCCTCTACTCCAAACTCTCTAATCACTTTTCCACTTGCTCAGAGTTAAACTAAATTTCTTTTTGGGCCTATAACATCCTGCACTTCTGCCTCCTCCCTCCCCTGCCCAGGCTGCCTCTCTCACCTTCTCTCCTATTATTCTTAGTCTCCATTGGGCCACACCGGCCTCCTCACTGTTCTATAAACAGGCACATTCAAGCCTCAGGACCTTTTCACTTGCTTCCTCCCACTGTCTGGTCTGCCTTCTTCTGCAGTCACTTGTATGACTTGCTCTTTAGCCTCAAATGGCATCTTAAAATTTATGAGCAAACAATAAGGATACAGAATAACCAAAACAGTTTTAAAGAACAAAATGGAAGACTTATACTTTGCAATTTCAAAAGTTACTATAAAACTGTGGTAATGAAGGACCTCCCCCGTGGCACAGCGGGTTGACAGCAGCAGGTTGACAGCAGCAGGTTGAGCACAGTGCTATGAAACTGTCCACAGCCTCTGCAGCACAGGTTTGATTCCCGGCCAGCCAGGAAGATTCCCACATGGTGAAGCAGACCTCTCCTGTCTTGTCCACTGCTCCCCTCAGCAGTGGATTTCAGTTGTCTGTCTGTTCTGCTCTCTGCTCTGTCTCTGGTGAATTCTTTTTTTTTTTTTAAGATTTATTTTTATTTATTTATACAAGCACTGGATACAGTGAGAGGCGTGGGAGGGTGAGAGAATGCACCCAAGCCAGAGCGGCTGCGCTTTGATGATATGTGGCCTTGGGGGGAACAAAGCCATGATGTCCCTCAGTTCTTCTTAAAGGTAACAAATCACCTTCCTTAAAAAGGAAACCCCATCATCAGCAGATCTATAGTGCTCAGGTAAATAAGAGATTTTAAAATTCTGGGGATAAGAGAGAAACAAGGAACTTGCAAATAAACGAGGCGTGCAAAGGGGAGGCTGGAGAGGGTGGGTCTCCTCTTACCAGCACGCTGCAGGCCAGGAGATGGTGCTGGGTATTTTAAGATGGTTCAGGCAAACAGAACAAAATCTGCTGGGACTTTCGGGGGCAGAGCTCCCGAGAGAGGCTTTGAGGATTAGGCTAAGGACACAGTGCTGTCTACTCCGGGGTTAGAAGTGTTTTGTGATTAGAACATCAAGCCTTACTGAAAAAAAAAAAAAAAAAAAAAAAAGCCAAATGAGTGATCATCTGAAAGTTATGTTCGAGAACAGGCCGGGCGATAAAGATGCCAGATCAGTTCTATCCAGCCATGATCTCACCACTGGGTGCCTCACAGTCATATAAATATTGCCCAGACTATTGTATTAATCATCCTTTAAAAAATGAGAGTTTGTACATTCAAATTTGCCACATGCCTCTGCGCAGGATGAGGTGAGAGAACCGGTTTTGACATTTCAAACTCAAAATTTAATTGAGACTGCATGGAAACGTCACTTCAGAAAAGCGGGATAGGAGGTTTGTTTTTTAAGAAAATAAAGAAACCCAGATGTTTGTGTGAAATTGCCCAAATTTTAAATATTAGGCTTCATTTCAAAGGACACCTGTGCTCTGCAGAGACGGCCTCTGCCCCCGGAGCAGACCCGCGTTGCTGTCTCGGGCTGGTCTGAGCAAGCGCGGGCCAGGTGGACCGGACCCTCCTCACTCAGACTCACCCTCCGCCTCTGAAGACTCAGGAAATTCATTTTCTTCCTTTCCTTTCCAGAGTGAAAGGCCAACAGGAAGGCAGACAGCTGTTCCCTTGAAGAATTAACATTTGGACACAGTGCAAGATTCTGAGCTCAAACACAAACACAGGAGGTCCAAACTCCAACCAAACACGGTTTCCATATTTAGCCCCAGAATCAGTGACTGTAGACCAGATACCCCAAGGCTTTGGGAGGGGATCCCAGAGAACCAATGAGGGGGCAGATCCTCGCCCTGATCCACCCCCTGTCACTGCCCTGGGTGCTGCTCCCAGTGCAGCCTCCCCTGCTCATCCCCCAGGTCCAACAGAGCCTGAGCATAGAGAGCCCCCCCCACACACACCTGCCGCGGAGAGTCAGGCCGGGCGGTGGGCAACACTGAAGGAACAGAGCTCTGCTCCGGCCCAGACAGTCTATAGTGGGTGGGAAGAAAGAAACGCAGACAACACCGCCCCCCCAACCCCCATCGTTCAGGGGCCAAATGATTCCGAACAGGGTCCTTGTGAGGCACGTCTGGGCTCCTGTTCATGATGTGGAGGCTGCAGTTGGAGGCAGCCTCGGCAGATCAAATCTGAGAGGGAAAGATGCAGGGCTCACAGATGCTTGAGAGAGGCAGGCCTGGGGGCTCTGTGCAGATGCCAGGAAGCGCCGAGGCTTGGAGATGGAACAAGGAGAGAGGACGGGAGGAGGGACCAAGTGTTGATGAAAATACCCGTCACGGGACGCCCTTGGTCCCTCGGGCCCGAGCGCCTCCTGGAACCCAGCTCGTCTGGCTGCTGGTTGCCGGCCACACACCCCTGCCCCAGCACACCCATACTCAGCTCATATGGGCCCTTGTTACGCTTTTTCCCCTACTTCCAGGGAACCTCACCTCCTAACACCGAAAGCCCATCGTTCATGAAAAACACAGGCCAGCGCGTGAGATGGTCCGATGAACAGGGACTCTGGCCACTGCCCGCCGGGTTTTGGCCAAAGAGTCATCACGTGGAACTTGTACTAGCGGGGCTAGAAGGACCAGATAAACCCAAGTGGTGGGTGATTTAAAAATTCAACTTACACCTAAAATAAATGACCCATCATGTTCTCCATTTATTTCAGCTCATTTTTCCCTTTATGTTTAGACATAGGTATTGACAATGATGTGAACCGTGAAGCAAGTAAGCCAACAGGTTAAAATTAAGTAAAAAAAAAAAAAGATACCCTCCTTTAAGGGATGAAGCTATGTTTGATGTTGAATCCCTCACTGCTTCCCCAGTCACATAGATTCATGTAACAAACGCTTTACATAACAGAGCACTTGAAACTCAATGTGGCATATGATGTAAACCTTTATGACCTCGCACGTGACATTTGTCATTTGAAGCACTTTGAGATATTGCTTAAAACAAAGCTTCCCTAATCAAAACTGTTAGAATCTATTTCCTGATGTAGAATGAGAAAATGTACACATGTAAAAAGCCAAGGGGAGGGCCTCCCCAGTGGCGCAGGGGGTTAAGACGCAACCTATGAAGCTGTCCGCAGCCTGTGCAGCACGAGCTCGATCCCCGGCCAGCCAGGGAGCAACCCACATGGAGCGGCAGACCTCTCCTGACTCGCCCGCTGCTCCCCTCAGCAGTGTGTTTCAGTCAGTCTGCCTGTTCTGCATCCCACTCTGTGTCTGGTGAATCCTCTCACCCCCTCCTCCCACCCCTCTGGCCTGTACCCCAGCTCATATGCATAAAAATAAATTTTTTAAAAAAAAGCCAAGGGGACATTCAAAATGTACTGCTCCTTAGAATGTTCTTGTCAGCCGACAGCATTCTTCCCATAAACTAAACTGTCTCAGGAGCTCAAGGCATAGGTGGGAATTCCATTTTAACGTGAAATTCTCAAAACATGTTAGTGTGACTTCGGTGTGGATGACACTGAGATGGGAGAATGTGGTTCAGGACGAACCGTGTAGCTCCAGCCTGCAGGCGGTCAGACGGGTGTTGTCTGGGTTGGAGCAAAGCAAGGTCAGAGAGCTGGTTAGGGGCAGACACGGGGTGGGGGGGGAGGGACTCTGCAAGAACAAGAGCGAAGGTCCCAGGTGGCAACAGGATGTGGCAGGAAGAAGGGCAGCTCACCCAGGAGGGCTAGAGACAGGGAGAGGAGGTGGGGATGGGCAGGATCAGACCAGTGAGGACAGGGAAGGCTTTAAGAAAGGGTTTTTGTGACATTCCAAGCACAGCAAGACCACGGGAAGGCTTGAAGCAGCAGAACGAGTGATGTATGCTTTCACTCTTCAACTGGTTGTGGGATGGAGGATGTTTAAGGAAGGCGGGATAACTAGTGAGGGGGCATCAGTCTTGGCCTAGTACCTTGCAGCCATCCTGGGCTGGTAGGTGCATTGTCAGTTCCCAAAGAGAATGTGGAGCCTTCTGTGGAGTTTTGCAGTCCCTTAGGCTGAGACGGGTCGTGTGCACAGGCAAGCTACAGAGCACAAGACTCCCACTCTGAGAGAGGCAGAACAGCAGCTCCCCTCTGGCCAGAGTAGCTGGGCGGGTGGATAACTATGGCTATGAGGGGGCCATGTCGGGCCTCCCTGGTGGCCTAGGGGTGAAGGCTCAACACTATCAATTCTGCGGCCTGCATTCCATCCCCAGCCAGGGAGGTACACACACGGTGCAGCAGACCTCTCCTCTCTCCCCCGCTGGCCCCCAAGCAGTCTATTTCAGTGAATCCACCTGTTCTGCTCCCCCACTGTGTCTCTGGTGAATCCCCTCATTCCCCCACCCCTAGCAGACACCCCTGCTCTGTAGAGAATGTTGGAAGCCACAGGATGGATTAGTTCAGTCGGACAGCAAAGCAGAGAAGGAGAGATGCAAGCAGGCTTGAGATAACAGCGGGACTGAGCATTGGAGTTGGCAGCCGAAATGGACGTGACCATAACTCCCTCTGCGCGGCAACTCAGGAGCAGCAACAGTTGGCAGGAGGGAGCAGCAGAACCTCTCACAGCCACTGATGGGTCAGGTCCCCAGGGGGACATGGGCCAGCAGGAGCCTGCCCTGCGTATCCTCACACCCTGAGACAAATCCGGCTCTCCGCTCTCCAGACCCGGGAAAAGAGACACTGGAGCAATATCAGACCCAGACCCGACACCCCTGAGCCAGTGCTTCTGAGTTTTGGGGCTGCAACTGCGCTCCAGGCTGCTCAGGCGAGACTCGGTCCTCAGCTGATACAGTGAGTGAACGATCAGGGTAGGCCTGGGGTGGGGGAGGTGAAAGGAATCTGCAGTCTGAGTAGCAGCAGAACCCCCATTGTTCACCTGAACCCACCGTTTCCAGATGGCAGGTCATTCCTGCCAGGGCTCAGGGTCACAGTGTCCAGACCTGCCTTTGGCCAACCAACCCGCCCCCAATTCCAGCAAGAAGCAGCTATTTCTAAGCCAGAAATCTCAGTGGGAGCTGACCACCCCCCGATGCCCGCAGCCCGATCTGAGTCAGGTCAGGGGGGTGTCCCCACTGCGGGGCGCGACCATGGCAGGCAGCACTGCGTGACGGACACACCCCCCGTGTCGTGCTGCTGGCGACACTCTTGACAGTGAGGGAAGGGGCTGTGGGCTCGCACCAGCAGGCAAGCCAGGCGAGCAGCAGACACGGGGAAGAGGGGAGCGAGAGGCCGAGCTTTACAGCATCTGCCCGCCTGCCAGAGCCGCCCCGGCCTCCGGCCTGGCCTGGAGGTGGCCGATGGGCACGCTCAGCTCACGGGCAAAGATGGAGGAAAACCCCGGCCCAGAGAGCTTGCAATGTTGGCATGTGACGAACGGGCTGTGTTGGGTCTCGTGCTCCCAACACGACGTCGTTTACAATGTCAGTGGTGGTGGAGCGTGGCTTTGAGACAGCAGCGTGGAAGGCAGTGACTGTGTGGAGCGCCCGCTCAGAGCAGGGCAAAAAAGCTAGGACAGGTCTCCTCGCTACAGATCAAGCGGCCTCCAAGCCTTCTCTGGGTTCTCCTTAACTGGGGACAGGTCCATCTCCAGAAGCCCTGGAAACACACCTCTTGGCAGTTGCGTTTCCCTTAAGGCCGAGAAGCCACTGGGGTTTCCCTTGCCCAGGGCCGCGGCCCCCTTCGGCTCATAAAGGGCCGACTGCATAAAGGGCCACCGTGATGGCGCCCCCGGCCCTGCCTATATAAGCCCGGCCCGGCTGCCTCTGCGTGTCCTTAAGAGCCAGGAAGCCTCTGGATAGCGACCTGCAGACTCGGACGGAAGGTAGCGTGGTGGTGTGGTTTATGTGGTTTTCCTCTGGTTTTTCTGTTTACTTATTTAGTTCTTTATTTTAGTTATTTATTTTAGTTACTGTATTTTTATTTTTGTCTTGTTTTCTTGTATTGTTTTGTTACTTGCTTATTTTTTTTTCTATTTTTTTCTTTATTATTTTAATTTGTGCTGTTTTATTTTAGTTTTTTATTTTTCCTTTTTGTGTCTCCCCCCACCCCCACCCCATCCCGTCCAGTCCCGTGTCCCTCCCCTTCCCCCCCCCCTTTTCCCTTCTGTTATTTTGTCGTGTGTTCGTTTTTCCCCTTTGTTGTCGGTCTATTTTGTTGTTGGTGTCAGTTTCTAACTGTTTGTCCTGTGGTCTGTTCTTTGTCCTTGCTGTTGTTCTATGTTGTATTCGTAAATGTAATGGCTTGTTTGTGATTGGTTTGTTTTGATCGTATTTTTAAATGTTTATATCATTTGTATTTTTTTGGTTGTGTATGTTCATTTATCTTTGCTGTAGATAGTTAGTGTTAGTGTTAGTGTTCTAGTAAGGTTAGCATAGTAAGGTTAGTGTAGTTGTAGGTAGAGTTAAGGTAGCTTCGTTAGTATTTAGTTAGCTTAGTGGGTAATTTTGTATACTATTAATCCTATATTGTTAGTGTAGTTAGTTAATATAGTATTAACCCTTGTAAATACTATCGGGGAGAGCGTGAGGTCAGGAGAGGCAGCGCCAGGGCCGCCAGCGCAGTCAGGGCCGCGGGGACAGCCCGCCGGGTCCGCACTCGCTATGTTCAGGCCCTGCGCTCTCGGGGCCCCCAGCATGAAAAACTACTGGGTGCTGCGCACGCTGGGGGCGGGCGCCTGCGCCAAAGTCAAGCTGGCGCTGCACTTGGTGACCGGCACGGAGGTGGCCATCAAGTTCATCTGCAAGGCCAGGCAGGCGCGCCTCGAGGTCCTGGCCCGCGAGGTGGCTTGTATGAAAGCGCTGCAGCACCCCAACATCATCCAGCTGTTCGAGGTGGTGGACACCCCGGAGGAACTCCTCCTGGTCATGGAGTATGCGGGCGGGGGGAACCTGCTGGACTACCTGCTCCGGCGCGGGCGCCTGGAGGAGCTCGAGGCGCGCCACAAGTTCCAGCAGATCCTCGCGGCGGTCGCGCACTGCCACGCGCGGGGCATCGTGCATCGCGACCTCAAGCCGGAGAACATCCTCATGGACCGCGAGCACAACCTCAAGCTCAGCGACTTCGGGCTGAGCATCGAGTGCGCGGGCGCGCCGCTCAGCACCTTCTGCGGCAGCCCCGAGTATGCGGCGCCCGAGATCTTCCTGCACCGCCCGTACTCGGGCCCCGCCGTGGACGTGTGGAGCCTGGGGGTGGTGCTCTACAGGATGGTCACGGGCGCGCTGCCCTTCCGGGGCTCCGACCTCGTGGAGATCCGGGACCGCGTGGTCAGCGGGCACTTCCACCTGCCCCCCTACCTCTCGGCCCAGTGCCGGGACCTCCTGGGCAGAATGATGGTGCAGGACCCCCAGGGGCGCAGCAGCCTGGAGGCCATCCAGCAGCACCCGTGGGTGCGGCCGACTCAGGGGCTCCTGGCCGTCCGCGAGCCGTCGCCCAGCCACCACGACGCGGCCCTGGCGGAGGCCATGGTGAGTATGGGCGATCAGAGGCAGCAGAGCCAGACGGCCGTGGTGGAGCGAAGATTCGACGAGGTGATGGGGACGGACCTCATCCTGGGTCCCGGAGGCGGGGGGAGGGGAGTCCCGAGGAGGGGCAGGCGTGGCCGAGTCTCCCCGCCCCCCAGGAGCCCTGCCCACGCGCCGTGACCCCTGGTGCCCGGGACTCCGGGGAGGGCCTCCTGCAGGTGTCCGGGGATGAGCAAAGCCAGGAGGCTGGACAGACAGAGGATGCCGCTGCGTCAGCTGTGTTCAGCCTCCTGGCCACCCCGGGCCGCAGGACCAATTGCGTGAAAATCCCGCAGGACCGAGCCTCAGGGCGCAGTGCCAGCTCCCCGTCAAGCCCCCAGGTGGGGGATACCCGGGAGGACTCTTCCACCCCCACGCCGGGCCCCCTGCAGAGGGACGCCCCAGAGCGCAGCGCCACCCCCACGCCGGCCCCCTGCGGGAGGACGCCTGGGAGGAGAGCGACACCTCCATTCTGGACATCCTGCAGGAGGTTGCCCCGGAGCCCAGCGCCACGTCAATTCCGGGCCCCCAGGTGGAGGACAGCGCCACCCCCAGGTCACGCCCCCTGCGGGTGGACGCCTGGGAGGAGAGCGCCACCTCCATTCCGGACCCCCTGCAGGAGGGTGCCCCAGATCAGAGCGCCACCTCAATTCCAAGCCCCCAGGCCGAGAAGAGTGCCACCTCCATTCAAGAGCCCCTGCAGGAGGAAGCCCCAGAGCAAAGTGCCACCTCAATTGCGGACCCCCAGGTGGAGGACAGTGCCACCCCCAGGTCACGCCCCCTGCGGGAGGATGCCTGGGAGGAGAGCGCCACCTCCATTCCGGACCTCCTGCAGGAGGGTGCCCCAGATCAGAGCGCCACCTCAATTCCAGGCCCCCAGGCAGAGGACAGCACCACCTCCATTCTAGACCCCCCGCAGGAGGATGCCCCAGAGCAAAGCGCCACATCCATTCTGGGCCCCCAGGTGCAGGACACCAAGGAGGGTGGTAGCACCACCACCATGCCAGGCCCCCTGGTGGAGGGTGAACAGGAAAGCAAGAAGGGACCAGTCAGTCCTGCCCCCCAGCCCCCCCTCACCAACCTCAGACCTCCCCCAAGACTCCGCTGGCTCCTCAAGTTCCGCAGGAATGTGGTGGCTCCTGCAGAAAGCCATGAAGACAATGACACCTCAGTCCCATCCATTAGCTCTAGCCAAGGCGGGCGGGCCAGCAGGAGGATAATGAATGCCCTGCTAAATTTGTGCTGTTTCTGCCGACCACACCACTGAAAACGCGGCAAGGGTGTTCACCCACCCGACAACTCATAAGACTGCCACACCCTGCAGATGTCCCGCCCATAATGCAGCCACCAAGTGAGCAGGAGCATGCCAGGGGAGGGCGAGGCTCTGGAGAGGGGTCAGGGCCTGGGCCCAGTCAGAGGGGCCAGGAGAAGCATGACGCACACAGGACCTGATCACAGATGTCCGCGGAACACAGATGTCCTGGAGCAGAGCAGGTGAAGGGCCAGGAGGGCAATGGAACTGGTGAAGCACCTGGGGTGGGGGCGAGCAAAGCGGGTGAAAGGGGTGGGTGAGCAAAGCGGGTGAAGGGTGAAGGGGGGCGAGGGGAGGTTGGAGGCAGCTGAACAGATGAAGGGTGGGGAGTGGAGCTGTGCAGGGGCGGAGCTCCCAGAGGCCCCAGGGCCAGAGGCTGAGGGGAACCCACGGCCTTGCTTCCCACCTTAGGCTCTGTCCTGTGAAGGCCTCCCCGCCCCCTTGCTGGGACAGCCCTGCTGCTGGCGCCTGGGCACACGGATGGCGCAGAGGATGCAGGAGCTCTGTGGTCTGAGTGGCATTGTCATTGACTGACGGACACGGTAGGAAGTCCCCCTGGGTTGGGCCCCTTTTAAAAACTGAAGCTCCAAGTTGGAGAATAGCTCACCTGCCAGCTAGTGGTAGGGCCTCCTGGTTTCCTTCTGAGCCCTGCCCAATCACCTCTGTGCAACGCTCCTTGGGGGATTTCACTCACACACGAGCATCCTGAACACTTCACTCTCTGCTTGGGCTTTACTGGCTCTTCTCTTCCCACGCAGGTCCCGGACGGCTCAGGAGGTGGCCGCGATGGGCAGACGGGCTCCCCACTGCAGAGGGGACCTCCAGGTGACCGGCTCTGCCTCTAGGGCGCTGGGGCATGGAGGCATCTGAATGCTGTTTCTCGGCCTGATGGAGACACTCAGAAATGGATTGCTTTGTTAGCGTGTCTATGCCATGACTCATTAAATCATTGTTTGAAACCGACCTTATTTGCTTCTCATTTACGAACGTGCCTGCACTTCCAACACCTGGATCATCAGATACCTAAATTTGCTTTAAAATTCCTATGATCAGCACTGGAAATTTAAGAAAATTTAGATGATTTTAGAAAGCATTGAGGAAATTTTAGAAGTCAGGTGGATCACACGGTGATAGCACAGTGAGATGGAGAGTGGCGCAGAGCTGCCAATGAGTATGTCATTAGGTATTTGCACTATGTTCTTTAGGTGTATGTGCATTTCACAGTGTCTGTGCAAGTGTGTGCATGTGAGCCTGTACATGAGTGTGTATGTGGGTGCTTCTATATGTTGAAGTGTTCATGTACCTTCTACTGTCAGAAAGACACTCAGAGAGCTGTAGAGAATTGGTACAATGTCTTCAAAAGTGGGGCGACCCTGGTGGCACAAGGGGTTCAGCACAGCACTGTGAAGCTATGGGCAGTCTCTGCAGCATGAGTTCCATCCTTGGTTGGCCAGGGAGCTACCCACAGGGCACAGCAGACCTCTCCTGTCTCCCCGCTATGGATTTTAGTCGGTCTGCCTTTTCTGCTCCCCGCTCTGTCTCTGGGGAATCCTCTCACCTCCTGTACCTCTGGCCTGTACCTCAGTTCTTGTGTGCATAAATAAATAAACCTTTAAAAAATTTTAAAGTTTGGTAGAATTAACCCATCAAACCCTAGCTTATTCTGGTTTATAATTGTATTATTCGGGGCCTCCCTGAGGGTGCAGGAGTTAAAGTCGCCGTGTCACCAGACACTGAGGCATAAGTTCAGGAGTTTGATCCCCAACCCAGGAGCTGACCCACACAGGAGAGGGCAGGAGACCTCTCCAATCTCCCCACTGCTCCCCTCAGTTGTGGATTTCAGTGGATCCACCTGTTCTGCTCCCCACTCTGTTGAATCCTCTCACCCACTGCACCTCTGGCCTACACTCCAGTTCTTGCATGCATAATTAAATAAATCTTTTAAAAAAGGGTATTATTCAATTTGCCATCGATTTTAATGCTCAATATTCAAAACAAGATATCCTTACTTTGAAATAAAACATCTATTTTTGTTTACTGTATTCGAACATTTCATAGAAGCAATGACCTCGAACTGTTATTACATTTAGTTCCAACAAATGCTTATGTTGATGTTCATTAATTTTTCCAGTAATTAGAAAAAAATAGAGTAAAAAAAGTATTTTTGATACTAAATCATAACATGCTTATTTGAAAGATCTTAAATATAAGACTGAAATTGTTATACATTTTCCTAATTCATTTAAGATTTATTGGTTGGTAAGTGAGCATATTTTAAAATGTACTATTTAAAAACAATACAAATGATATACTGTATTTTTGAAGACTTCTTAAGTGATTTATAACTTAGATAATATTACAAACTTAAAATTAGTGATATTATTAGTAACATCATATATAAAATCTAATGATATTTTCTATCTCCCACATTTTTCCATACAATACCATGTAACATGGTGTATACCGTATAATGTGTTCTTATACCATATACTGTCTTATACCATATACTGTTCTTATACCCTATACCGTATACTGTCTGTGTACACCTATGTATCCTATTATGTAAGTGATAGTGAGGGTTTATTTTTATTTGAATCAAAATGATGTTTTATAAAGGAATTGAGTGCGGCAGCCTCTGCCGCTGAACGCCAGTGAACTTACTGGAAAGAGGGAGGCTTTCACTCAGACACATCAGAGTGAGTAAGACCCCCTTCCCCTGTGCGCTGGACTGGACAGTCAATGACGGGTAAGATCGGGGGCAGACTAAAGAAGGCACTGGCCAGCCTCATGTCTGTGACTCCTGACGACCTAAGACAGGCGCAGTCCCCGAGGGGCTTCATCATGATAAACTTTGGCGTTCAGATCAAACAAGGCACACATGCCTATAAGCCTAATTTAGGCAACAAGCCCGCAGTAATTAACCCCTCCTTTGATGGAAACAAGGCTGCTAAGAACGTCACCTGCAAACAAGCCTGATGGAATTACCTACAAAGCAGTTTTACCATTAATCAAATAGCCATTGTTTCAGAATAAGTAGCAACCTAGCAACCTGTCTATAATCATACTACTTTTTCACTTACTTTGCTTTTTCCTTATATGTGTACAATCAGTTTCAGGAAATGCATGATAAAGAAAATAGTGTGTGGCAATGGTAGTTTTATAATAATCATAATACTTCTCACATGAGACAACACCATAAAAATCAAAATGCTTACGTAGAGAATATATTGCTCGTGATCACTAAAAGTAGGAGGTGCCAGTAGGTAAATATTAATGCTTTTTGATCATTGTGGTTTTGGGATACGAATCAAGAAAAGCTAGCTTAAAGAATGCTGTTCAGTGTAGGCAAAAATGATTGTGTAGATTCAGTACCTGGAGATTGTTTACTGTGCCATGTCATGGAACAGCGATCACATGCACATGAATAATAAAGTAGATGTCTTATGCCTTACAAAGTATTTTATGCTGAGAAAGAATTAAATTGTATGAAATCATCTATTGTTGGAAATGGTATAAAAGTGTATGATGATTTTGAGCAAATTACATTCAGATCTTCACTCTTGAAGTGTGTCTGTCTGTCATTTATGCGCCGATTCCTTGAGCATCCTCACAGTTTCTCAAATCCTGAGACAGTCCTGCAAGTCTACCGCTGCGTTAGTCCGCGGCAATTGAGTATAATAATTTACAATACTAGAGTTAGATTTAATGATACTTGGATACAAACAGGAAAAAATAGAGTATGTGCAGAAACTTTTAAACTCCCGTTTCCTGTGATTATCCAGAATAAATTTTAAATACTGATCAAAATTTATTTCCATAGACTAGACTTAGTCTGTCTCAAGCATATTGCTGTCATTTTTCATGTTGTATGATTTGCAGATATACTTCAATAAAAATGATTTTTATAGTTGTTAGATATACATTATGCAATGCTCATTTAAACATATTAGCTTTTACTGTACTTGCCTTGATTTTCAAGCAAAATTTTATGTCACAGTACACTAATTTCTATTATCTATCTTTGCACTTTTTCATTAACACATTTTATTACAATAAACAAAACTAAAGATGGTGTTAGTTGTTTGGCTCCAGGCTGCAGTAATTTCACCAAACATCTGGAAGACAAATGAATGGAACAGACTATTGTTGTAATTATATTTATTGATTTGAGTGTTTTTAAATTTTTATTTATTTTGAACAATAATGTATTTGTGTCTATAAATTGATTAATGGATTCTAATCTTAATCATGAAATAGTAGAAGTTACAGCTGGCTAAGTAATGTGGTTTCTTACAAATTACTTCAATTACAGATGCCAAGCATTCTGCATCCCCCACTTAACAAGAAGTGGTTTGCCAAGAAGTTTCTTTAATGATCAGCTTGTCTCTGTACTGGCACAGCTGTTGGAAAAGAAACTACCCATGTCAAATGTACCTCATCCCAAAACTCAATCTCCAACTACACAGTGTGTCTACACAATAATTCCAGGCTTGAAATGGTGTATGATCTGATATCTTCCCAGTAACAACAGTTGAAACAGTTAGCTTGTATTTATATTTAATTGTTTGCATCATGTTTACCATGTTTTTGAATAATAGAAATAGCCTGCATTGACTTGCAATTACAATATTAAAATACTGTGGGATTTTAATGTGTAAAGTTATGCAGGTTAAAACTGTTCTTTCCTAATTGTCACTTTATTCTATTTTAAAATGTAGATATTACTTTAAAATGGGGCCTCCCTGGTGACACAGGGGTTAAAGGCAGTGCTATCAAGCTATCAGCAGCCATTGCAGCAGGAGTTTGATCCCCTGCAGGCCGGGGAGCAACCCACAGGGCCCTCCAGAACTCTCCTGCCTCACCAGCTTCTACCCTCAGCAGTGTGTTTCAGTAGATCTGCCTGTTCTGCTCCCCACTCTGCCTCTGGTGAATCCTTTGACCCCTCACACCTCTGGCCTACACCCCAGTTCTTGTATGCATAAATAAATAAATCTTTTTAAAAAGTCTCTTTTAAAATGATCTCTTATATTCATGATCCTATATCTGTTAATAGGATAATAATAGAGGTATATATAAGTTTTTATTTAATTTTTATAACCCAGAAACATGTTTTCCTTTTACAGTAATTTATGAATAATGGATGAGAGATAGCTTATATATATATATATAATATATACATATATATACACTAAATTCCTATATAAACTTCTTTCATAGATAGATAATAGTCATATTCTGGTAGTTAGGTGAAAGTATTAAAGTTACTGATTTACCAATTAGAAAGAAAATTTCATTTATAATTTTAAATGCTTTTAAATAGGCTTCATAGGGGCCTCCCGGTGGCGCAGCGGTTGAGCGCTGGGTTGCGAAGCTGCCCGCAGCCTCTGCAGCGCCGGTTCAATCCCCGGCTGCTCCCCGGCCACCGGAGGAGGGTCCCACATGGCGCGCAGACCTCCCCTGCCGCCCGCTGCTCCCCTCAGCAGTGTGCTTCGGTCCTTCTGCCTGCTCTGCTCCCCGCTCTGGCTCTGGTGAATTCTCTCACCCTCCCGCGCCTCTGACTGTACCCAGAGCTTGTATAAATAAATAAATCTTTTTTTTTAAAAAAAGGCTTCATGTTATTGACATGTGCACATTCTTATGTGGAAACTGAGATTCCATTAGACTGCATACACAAAGGAACAATAGAGGAACAGGTTTTTAGTACTCAGAAGTTAATTTGGAAGAAAATAATAGAAGAGTCTGATCCTTCTCCAATTTATGAAGTTGGAACTCAAACAGTGCTAAATGAGTTACGAATAAAAACTAATTGGCAATTAAAAACTATAGAAGGTGCGTTTTACCTTTTTTCACTTCAAGTGAACATGAGGGTGGCTGTGTCGGGACCCAGGGGGTCGCTGCCAGAGAGGGCCAGGAATGCGCGTCCTCGAAGCCATGGCGAGCTGACACGGACGGGCTGCCTGGACGAGGGATTCTGATAAGGTTGAAACGATAAACTTACTTATAAAATAAAACACGTCACATCTCTTAATGCAGTCATGAATTATCACACACTCGGAGATAGAATTCCGTGTACTGGCGCTAATGAAAGGTGCACCCCATCAGCGCTTGAGCTGCTGTGCGCCGGGGCCTGCCGCCTCACCTTCCCGCGCGAGTCTCTCCACGTTTCGGGGGCGGCCAAAACAGGGGTGAGGTGTCAGGTCCCGTGGCTCCTCCTGTGACTCCCTGAGGATGAGCGACCTTGAGCTCCTTGACCTGTGCCTGCCGGCCATTGGCATGTTTTCTGGGAAAAATGTCTATTCTCTTTCTGGTTTTAACCACATAGTTTGGGGCTTTTTGCTCCTCAGTGGCACGGATTCTTTATACCTTGTGTGTGCTAGCCCCTTGTCAGATCTGTCATTTGCAAACATTTCCTCCAATTTTGTAGGCTGCCTGTTGATTTTTTGATGGTTTCCTCTGCTGTGCAAACTCCATGAGTTACTAATTGTCATTCTACTTTCTTTCCTCTCACAGCATCTTGCATTTTTCTCTTTGAATAGGACGCTAAATGTCTTGATACTGAGTTGTTCTTTCAATGTTTCAATGTTTTTGCCACAGCCTTCAGAACCACAATAACGTCACTATGATAATTGAAAACTCACCACGAAGTTTGATCATTAAGGAAAAAAATTAATTGAGATTTTAATTGAGATAAGATATTGCTAATTTGTTCAGGCTCTCGTTACATGACCATCACTCGGGGAGGAAAGAAATCCTTCATTAATTTCCAAGGAGATAAACAAACACCACAGATATTCAGAGTGCTTTCAAAAGAAGGATATTTTCTTCTTTTTGAACAGTACCACGGTTGAAGAATTTATTGACTTTTTAAGCACAGAAATATAAGATCAAAACTAATGAAAATTGGAAGCACAATTTTCAAGTAACTTGATGGGCACTAGGGACTGCTGGAGACATCCAACACCAGATGACTTCATTGTAAGGGAGGCCGTCAAAATGGGGATGAATACGAAGAGAAAAAATGCTGCTTGATTTACAATCTTCAGTCGGAAATTAAATGTAAATATAAGCAATTTTCCCCTCCCCTCGCCATGCTTGCTGCTTTCCTTCAGTGTCTCTCTTCCTTCCTCATGTTCTTCTTTCCTGTTTTTCCTTCTTCAACTCTATAAATTTTCTTCCTTCTCATTTAGAAAATTTTGCAGTGTTAAAATGTAGCATCAATTGAAGTTTAACTCTCCTCAGACTCTCCCTTTCCTTATAAAACTTTAAGATGCCCTATGTAGTGTCTTAATTTCCTTTCCTACCATATCCCCAGATTGTAACTACACCAGAATGCTGTCACACGATTTTTAGGGGAATATAAACGTATTAAATGTAGGAAGGTCAATAATAGTTTATAGCATTTGATGAATGCTATAAATGATGAATAACAGTTTATAGCATTTCTTTAGAAAAATAATATGAAACAAAAAAATTCAGTGTAAGTGCCTATGATTGTCAGAGGAATAGCATGAATATTGGAGGTATAATGAAATTTATATTTGCATTCAGTTATAGACTAAGATAGAAGAATGGTAAATGTATAGGATGTGCTAGATTTCATTGATCTACTAGAGCTTAGATGCTTGCAGTTCAAGGACAGAAATGAGATTTAAATTATCCAATGTTTTGAATTAGAATACAGCTAGGCAAACTGTGGGAACTGTTACAAATATCATTAACTTTTTTAAATTACCACAATAGTAAAATTTTAAGTAGTATTTAGGGATGCTTCAAAATAACATTTTTCTTTTTCATGTCTACAAAGATTGGTGGGGCTGCCAAGAAGTGCTTCTAGAACTAGATTAAGTTTTGGGGAAGCAGGAGAAACACTGGAAATCAACAACAGAAGCAAACGCTGTTCATTGTAAAGGAGACATTTGGGGGCATAATACGCATATATGAAAAAAATTACAAATGTCCACAGCGAAAGAATATTTTCAATGTTTGAGGTCAGTGCACTGTGCTTCTCTAAGACTAACTGGCTTCTCTCATTGGGTCATGATTGATTTGCCCACTCAGCAGGGGAAGTTGGGGTGGGGGTTTTTCAGCATCACCTGGGTTCTCTTCCCAGGTGATGTTCTCAGAATCTTTGCAGTGGAGTCTGGATGAGGGGGCTCCATGGCCAGGCACCCAAGTGGTCCTCACCCAAGAATTCCCTCACCATGCAGTAGAACTCAAGGTGGGGCCAGCTCTGGTTCCCCCTCCCCAAGACTGGTGCCCCCCCCAACTTGCTCCCTGCCCCCCACAGCTGTGTCACAAAGTGCACCTCCCTTGCTTCCACTGGCCTCCTGGGAGACCCCACACCCCACCTGCCTAGACCTGCCACCCCAACGCCTTGGTTCTTTTGTTTGTTTCATGTGCTATATAAAATTTGATATTTTGCCTATTGATGTGAGGCAGCTAACTCTATTAATAAAAAAAACTATCATGTAACAAAGAAGAAAGCAAAGTTCAAATGTAGAAATCCTTTTACATTTGACTTTAAAATTCAGAGAATTATCACCCCCTAATTTTCTTCGCTATGCCATAATAAAAAGAAAAGAGTAGATGCTATTCAAAGAGAAATAAACTGCATCCAATTAATTAGAAATAGTGGGAAATATCTCTTACATTTACAAATCCTTTGACTTCTGCACAAGATGCTTGTTTATTCATAGAGGGAAAAGATTTACAGGTTTAGTAGAGAAACGCTCTCATGTGATTAAAAAGCAGGAGATGGGCCTCCCCGGTGGCGCAGCGGTTGAGCGCTGGGTTGTGAAGCTGCCGCGGCCTCTGTGGGCCAGTTCGAGCTCCCGGCCACCGGAGGAGGGTCCCACATGGCGAGCAGACCTCTCCTGCCGCCCGCTGCTCCCCTCAGCAGTGTACTTCGGTCCTTCTGCCTGCTCTGCTCCCCGCTCTGGCTCTGGTGAATTCTCTCACCCTCCCGTGCTTCTGATTGTACCCAGTGCATGTATAAACAAAAAGCAAACAAACAAATAAATAAATAAAAAAACATGCAATTTAAAAAATAAATAAATAAATAAATAAATAAAATAAAAAGCAGGAGATGTAGCCTATTGTTTTTCCTTCTGTGGGCTGACTTATCTGTGGGAAGCGCTTGAATAACACAGGTTTGATCTGCTTGGATTCGCTTAAAGATTTCCCTGTACACCAACAACAATGGTATGTTATGAATCAGAACAGTTCAATGCTGTAAGTGCCTTTCGCTTCCTTATGATTTTCTTAATGACATTTTCTTTTGCCTAATTGACTGTGTTCTAAGAATACAGTATATAACACACACAACAAACAGAAGATAGGCTAAATGGCTAATTATGTTTTCCCTAAGGCTGCAGGTCAACAGTAGGTGATTAGTATTTCAGATTTGGGGGGAAACAAATATATACTATATATGAATTTTCAACTGTGTGGGGTTGGTGTTCAAACTCCTGCATTGGTTAAGAAAGGACAACTGTGATGTGATAAAGGTATGGACTATTTTTAAAAACTTTTTATCACTTCTGTAGTTTGAAAATAGAAGTACCCTTCTCTCTCATATGCAATAGGAGTTCGTGTCTGCTAAGATAAATTCCTTTATACTCTTTTCGACAGTGTGATTAAATACTATGTTCATGGGGTTAGGTTTAAAAATCCAACTACTGATTCTCCTATATCAACGGGGTCAATTTATCACACTGATGCCTATTACCGCTTCAAATCACCAACACTGCAGAGCTCTCTTTCATCTTTCTAAACTCCCATCATAAATAATTTTTTACCTCTCCCTGATCATTGTGAAGTTTCAAAGTTGTTTGCATGTATCCTTAATATGTTTTTTTTGCCCTAAAGTGAATTTCTTCTAATTTCCTACATAATTTTTATAAATCACTACACTGTTCTCTTAGCATCTTGCTTAGCTCTAATTCCATATCATTCAAGGAAGAATAGAATAGAAAACTGATCCAGAGCTTTAGATTAAATCTGAAAACAAATCCTGCCCCATTGAGCTGGTAAGTCATCGGACTCTTTTTTTTTTATTTTATATATTTTTACATCATTTGCCATTTTTGCACAATGTATGCATTTTCATCTTGGTTATAGACCCCATACAATTCCCACAACCCCTTGTTTTCATCCTACTCCCTCCCCCCGCCCATATGTATGTCTCTGGTTTATAGTTGCTTGTTGATTTTGATGATGTGGTATATATACACAATGGAATATTACTCAGCAATCAAAAAAGATAAACTCATGCAATTTGCAGCAACATGGATGGAGCAGAAGGGATCATGCTCAGTGAAATAAGCCAGAAAGAAAAAGAAAAATACCGGATAGTCTCATTCATAGCAGGAATCTAGAAAACCTAAATAAGGGACCAGGAAAAAGACTAATTACAATAAAGTAAAAACTGTTGGTCACTTTATATCATGTACCCTAGAAATCTTTTCTTTAATCCAAGTAAATCAGAAGAAGATCTATTACAATGAGTTGCTATGCATTTTCTTTAAGAAAGCAAGCACTTGTCACCATATTTGATGATGAAGAAATATTGATATTGATCACAATAGAAGTAACTTTTGTCCTGCTCTTGGGAGGAGAGTTTGAGACTTGAAAGGTCACGCTGGGACAGACTGCACAGCTGTTCCTCATCAGGACAGCTGCTCTGCTCCCTCAGCTGAACTACATAGAAACCCCGATCGCATCACCATGTTTCCTGAGGGCCACTATTGAGGGGCATCTAGCCTGCTGTCTCACACTCACCAGCGTCGTCACAGCTCCGTGTCCACCCCGAGCAGCACCGCCTCGCTCCTGCCCCTGGCACACACCCCTCTGGACCTGACTGCATTGATCTGTAACATTATAAATTAATTATTAATGATAAATAGTAACAAAGAAGAAATCATCAAATTAAATAACATATCCCTTATAATTACAGGATAAACGGTGGAGGTGATGACAGAAAAAAGATGATAATTCTGATGAAAATGACCAAGTTGATTATGGGAAAAAGAAACAGAAAGGAGAGAAACAGCGCACAGAAGAGAGGGGAGGGGAGGGGAGCGTGAGGGACAGAAGAGCAGGGAGAGAGGAAGGGGGCGGAGGGCAGGAGTGGCAGC
Source organism: Talpa occidentalis (assembly GCF_014898055.3). Taxonomy (NCBI): domain Eukaryota; kingdom Metazoa; phylum Chordata; class Mammalia; order Eulipotyphla; family Talpidae; genus Talpa; species Talpa occidentalis. The sequence goes on along the minus strand of NW_023602073.1, from coordinate 49,148,200 downwards.
TCTGCCAATGTAACCCACAAGTTTTTTTCAGTCTAGGAAAACTTTAGTTTACTGAGGTGTGGAAGGCATAAATAGAATTTTTCTATTAGCTCTACATAAGAGGCTTCATAAGATCTGATTGTCTATATTTTACATGCTTTCCTCCCAAGAATAATTTCGTATTTCACGATGGTTCTAGTTTATCTCATGTTCAATCTGCATCTGAACCTGGAATGCTCTTAGATTTTATTTTATTGAGCTGACACTGATTTTCAGCCCCGTGGGATTCAGAGGACTTGGGCCCCGCCTCTCAGATACATGTCACCTGCTAATCATTTGAGATCAGTGTGTTATTGAGCCCATTGCAGCATGGAGACTGGGGTTCTGATTTTAAATAAAGTAAAATGTATCTCCTATATAAACCGTTAACTACCTAATTAAGACATTTCATGTCAGTGCGCGCTTCCCATGCTCACTACAAATACCGAATGGCTGGTCGTCTGGATTTGTTATTACACATTAGGGTCCTACTTCAAAATCCTCCTGGAAAGACTAAGGAAGCTGCTGCACAGCTAGAGTTAGAGGAGACTGAATTGGACCCCAGTGGTCCTTGTCCAGCGCAGACTCTGCGAGGAAGCACCAGAAAAAGAGGAGTGGCCCCTGTATCTGCGCACGTTGCTCCAGGGGACCCTGCTGGAGGGTGTTTTGAGGCTTTTATGCACATCGGCAAGGTTGTTGGCAGATGTTAAGCTGCTTGAAGAGCCTCAAGTGCACTGCATCGGGCATGAGCACCCAGCACAGGGGACAGCGTCTTTGGAAGACCTGATGCCAGAAGCTTTGGGAGCACTTAAGCTATTGGGGAAATGCATCCATGATGTTGTCACACTTGCAGGTGATGCATAAAACCCATAGTAATTGTGTGGCTTATGTTTCAAAAAATGAATCTACTAGAACCTAAAGGAATCTCTTGTACATATTTCTATTGAGGAATTAGTGAACACTTCATATAAAATTTAAAAGTTATTTTTTTTATTTTTTATGTCATTGCTCATTTTTAAACATTATTTGCTTCCCCTCACCCCCTAAGGTGGAGTCCCCATAGAGTTTCCTTCACCAATGCACCCGTGCACCATCACAAGATATACCTCACTAACATCTTTAAAGACTCATCGCCCAAAGCAAAGATAGTCAAGGAAAAGACAAACACCTGGGATTACATCTAACTGAAAAGCTTCTGCACAGCAAAAGAGACATTAACCAAAACAAAGAGACACCCCACTGACTGGGAAAAAATCTTTGCACTCCATACAACTGATAAGGGACTGATCACAAAGATATACTAAGAACTCACAGGACTCAACAAAAACAAAATAAACAATCCAGTGAGGAAATGGGCAGAAGAACTTAAAAGACATTTTTCCAAAGAGGAAATGCAAATGGCCACCAGGCAGTCCATATTATCTTAATGAAGCAACATGTCCTTCCATTGGATTTTAGATCAGTGATTTTAATAGAATGTGCAAATGTGCTAGAGTCTGATGATTTCTTTCACGATTTCAAAGATCAAAAATGAACAATCTTTGCACTGATGGAAGCACATATGACAGCACAAATCACTACACTCGAGGTCATTGCTACTGCAGGTCCAGACAGAAGACTCTGCTGATTTTTGGATATGTCACATTTGTGGAGCAAAGTGAAATACGACATGGTCTTTGCACCCCCAGAGCCCTCAGTGGTGCCTGCATCTCAATCTTCTGGCTACCAGGCTTTCTAAGCCACCCACTCAGTGGCCTTCCTGGTGCCAGCCATGTGCAGCTCATTTCGTTATCAAAGAGGCTGACCTCTATATTAATTGAAAAAAATGTGTTGAATGAAGCGTTAGCTGTGAGTGTTTAATCATAGAAAGTATATGAAAAGTTAGCTGTGGTCCCACAATATCATACATCTTCTCAGAATGCAGATCACATATAAGTATATCTGATGCACACACACATATTGATACATATATTTAGTTCAAATCTCTAAATGTTTAAGACGTTATGTTAAAGGGATTATTAATTTTTTCTGGCTATTTCTGAAATTTAATGAGCAGAAATCCTTTATATGGAGGGCGATATTATCACATTAGTAGAATCTATGCTAACACGCATGCTTCTGACTTGTTCCTTAACCTGCTTGTCTGGTCACCTGCGCCTTACATTGTCTCTGAACAGAGAGGTCGTCCTTGGCCAAATATTTATGCATAAACTATTTATGGACTTTTTTAGTCTTTCCTCCCATCATTAATCCATGAGAAGCAAATAAGCGATCATCTTTTCAACTGAAATGCTAAGAAATGCAAATATGACCACAGCTGCGATCTCCACGGTGGATCACGGTCCTGTGTGCCGGGTGACTCGTCTCCTGCTCCCGGGCTCCTGCTCCCCGGCTCTTCTGGATCCCGAGTCTGCTGTGCCGGGCCCGGGTCTGAATCCACTCTGTGGGGGCAGCTCCCAGCGGGTCTGTGTCTGTCCTCACAGCTGGGCGCCCCGCCACTTGCAGAGAAGCCAGGGAGCACGCCCGGCTCCAGCTTTGTCATCAGACCCTCCTGCTCCGTCAGCACCGCCAAGGAAAGTCCAGCGTTAGACACTGATGGTCAGGGTGACCCTCTGGCTGCCACAGGCGTTTTCTGTCCAAATTCAAGTGACGGGGCCCTTCAAGGGCTCTCAGCTTCATCCCATCAGACACAACCACACGGGCCCCCTGCCCTTTGCCGCTCTTCTAGCACCTCCTTTAACTCTTGATCCAGCAAGGTCAGGGCTGCAGGGTCCCCGCTCTGCTTCTGTGGCCCATCTCCATCTAAGGATCTCAGCGGCCTTGTCACTAAGCGCCTCTTCCGTGTGTCTGGTGGGAATTTTCCACAGTGTTTGCTTCTGCGCAGTTCTCCACTCTTGCCCATCCTCAACCCTGCCTTTTCTAGCAAGTGGCCACATGTATGTTTCTTTTCCTTTTGCGTATTTGTGCGTATGATTATCTGTGTCCTTGAGTCGAGTGTGTTCCGCCCTGTCTAGAAATCACTCTCCTTTCCAAATCACGTCAGTTGAATGTTTATCTCCCACTCTGGGCCTTCCTTGTCTTCTTCTGACTAATGTGCACAGCATCATCCCCTCCAGCTCCATCCATGTTGTTGCAAATGGCCAGATTTCGTCTTTTTTATCGCAGAGTAGTTTTTCCCGTGTGTGTGCACACCGCATCTTCCTGGCCACTGCCTTCCGGTCATCTGTCCTTGGGCACTGAGGGTGTTTTCACATCCTGCCTATTGTAAATAGTGCCGCAGTGGACACAGAAGTGCATCTGTCCCTTTGAATTGGTGTTTTTCTTCCTGCAGGTAGATAGCTAGGAGTGGAGTTGCTGTTTTGAGAAACCTCCATACTGTTTCCATAGGGCCTGGCCAGTCTGCATTTTTAATAATATATACCTGAAACATATGTAATGTTATAAGTCCTTGTTATTTCAACAAAATAAAAAAATAAAGTATTAAAATTGAAAAATAAAAAGATGAAGTGATAGTGCCAGGGGAAAAGAGAGTTGTGTGAAAATATATTGTTAGAAATATGCATTGTCAGTTACTGAAAATTTGGTGTCATAAATAATATGATGTGTATATACATAGAAGTACAGCGCATCCAACAAGGTAGCTATTTAGCATTTAAGAGCCCCATCAGCAGCTGATTTGATGACGTGTGAGAGTGTAACTCTGCTCAGATTTCCTGGAACCGACACTCTGAGGAGAGCTTACAGGCCCGTTTTCACATCTCTTCATGCATTAACAGATCTTTTGGCAAACACTTGTTTGCACTTAGATGTTAAGGGAGATTCAGCCATCAATTTTATATTTGTTTAGCTTGCTTGCTTTCAGAGTTTATCTTCAATTAAAAGAAAACAAAAGTTAGAGAGAACTCCACCTCCTTCTCTTCTGTGGAGGATTTTGTATAAACCTGGCGTCGTGCGTTCCTTGACTATTGTATGGGATTTGCCAGGAAACAGCCTCAGCCAGTTACTCTCTCTCTGGGATGACTCTTGTCATGCAGGCATGTGGGTTGAGGACACCATGTTTTCTGATAACTCTTTGAACTCCTGGAAGCTGGATTTTCCTGGGAGCTGGTTGACCACGTCCTCCAGTCTATTAGAATACTCTGTTCTGTCATATTTCTCCATATTAATAGGACGTGACACCACAGATGTGAGGAATCACAGACATACACAGGGGAGAAGGCATCATTTATATATTTCATGGAGGGATGTATTGTAATACATCATTTATACATCATCTAAAACATCATTTATATATTTCATAGAGGGATGATACATCATCTCTGTATCATCATTTCGAAATTCAGTTCTTCTCTTTGCGCCTGTGTTTTTAACCAAGTGCCATACGTTATATCATTCCTTTCTAGTACATTCCAGCACCATCTCTGAGCCGCTGGGACACGTGTGATTCCTCCTGGCAGCCGCGGGTTCACCTACTAGCGGGAGATGTGCCACCTGCGGCAGGGTCCCGGTGCCGCCCCAAGCAGGTGGGCGGTGGGGGACCCCGCAGCGCTAATGCAGGGAAACCCAGACAAGACCTAAAATCGAAATAATTCCAGGGCCGCTGGAGAGAGGGTGTGAGGAAGAGGCAACTCATGCAGGAGCTCTTTGTATAGGCTTGAAATTTAAAAATCATGTTGAATGCGGTGCTTTATTATACTAAAAATTAAATAATATGCAGCATTGCGGAAATGGAAACAGAGTGAGCAGAGCTCAGGCCCAGGGTGGACACATGCACATTCAGAAACGCTGTGTGACAGGGGTTCTGGCACAAACTAGACATCTGAATAGTTGCATGTTGTTTAGAGAGAGAGGAATGGAGATTCCGAATTTCCTGAGGTGAGTCAAGTGAAAACATCCCCTTTGCTCTTACCCCTGTGGCATGGGTCCATAGTTTTTTTTTTTTTTAATCTTAAACTACAAGAAAAAGGGAAACAAAAGGAACATGGAGTTTAGCTTTTGCACTTTGGAATGCGTGACCTCGTCACAAGGTGTCCCATCATCATTATCTTTCGTTTTTTAAACTAGAGTGC
>NW_023602073.1:49106820-49143013 GCF_014898055.3 Talpa occidentalis | reverse complement strand
TTATTTATGCAACCACTGGGTACAGTCAGAAGCGTGGGAGGGTGAGAGAATTCACCAGAGCCAGAGCGGGGAACAGAACAGGCAGACTGATGAAATACACCGCTTAAGGGAGCAGCGGGCATGGCAGGAGAGGTCTCTCGTGCCATGTGGGACCCTTGCCCATGGACCGGGATCAAACCGGTGCTGCAGAGGCTGCTGGCAGCTTCACAGCCCAGCGTTCAACTGCTGCGCCACCAGGGGAGGCCCCAATAAATAAATCTTTAAAAAAAAAAAGAAAGTTTAAATAAATTATCTAATTTTACACCTAAAAGAACTAGAAAAAACAACAAATTAATTCAAAAGACAATAGAAGGAAGCAAATAATAAAAACTAAAGCAAAAGTACATGAAATGAGGAAATGAAAGTGCAAAAAATTAAGGAAGCAAAAAAGCTAGGTCTTAAAAATAAGCAGAATAGACAAACCTCTTGCTGGGAAAAAAAGAAAAACTCTAACAAATAGAATCAGATGAAAGAGAAGTTACAACTGACATTTCAGGAATACAGAGGATCATAAGAGACCACTAAACATCTACATTCCAGTAAATTAAATAACCCAGAAGAAATAGAAAATTCTGAAAAATATACAAGCTCCCAGGACTGAATCAGAAAGAAATAGAAAATCTGAACAGACAAATTACAACCAAGGATATTGTAACAGTAATTCAAAATTTCCCAAAAACAAAGCTCAAGATCAGACATTGTCACTAGTGAGTTCTATCAAAACTTCAAAGATGAACAAAGACCTACCCATCTCAACTCTTCAAAATAATTCAGCAACAGGGAAAGTCACCAGACAAAGTTTATGGGACAAATATTAACTTGATAACAGAATCAGAGAACAACATCACAAAAAAGAAAGCTACACACCAATATCTCTGATGAACATACTTGCAAAAATCCTCAACAAAATTATAGCAAACCTAATTCAATAAAAAGCATCATACTTTATGACCAGGTGGGATTTATCCCAACAACACAAGGATGGTTCAACATTTGAAAATCAATCAATGTGATTTCAGCTCATACCAGTAAGGTGACTGTTATCAAAAAGTCAAGAAATAATAAATTTTGGTGACGATCAGGGGACAAAAGACCCTTGTGCACCATTGATAAGAATATATTTGGGGGCCTCCCAGGTGGCGCAGCAGGTTGAGCGCAGCACTGTGAAGCTGTCAGCAGCCTCTGCAGCACGGATTCAATTCCTGGATGGCCAGGGAGATACCCACATGGCACAGTAGACCTCTCCTGCCTCACCCACTCCTCCCCTCAGCAGTGTATTTCAGTCAACCCACCTGTTCTGCTCCCACTCTGTCTCTGGTGAATCCTCTCACCCTCCCACACCTCTGGCCTGTACCCCAGTTCTTGTTTAAATAAAAATAAATCTTAAAAAAAAAGAGAGAATATTTGGGGCAGCCACTCTGGAAAATTTGTTCCTGAAAAAAATAAAATAGGATTAACATATGGCCCATTAATTCCACTTCTGGGTATTTACCTGAATGATATAAAAACACATATTCAAAAAGAGATATGTCCCCTATTTTCCCTGCAGCACTATTTACAATATCTGAAGTACGGAATAACCCAAGTCCTAGAGGACAACTGACTGCATTAAGAAAATATGATAATAACATTATTCTTTTTTTAAAAAAAGATTTATTTATTTATGCACACAAGAACTGCAGTGTAGGCCACAGGTGAGAAGGCTTAGAGGATTCACCAGAGAGAGTGGGGGGCAGAACAAGCACATCTACTGAAACACACTGCTGAAGGGAGCTGCTGGTGAGACAGGAGAGGTCTGCTGCACCATGTGGGTAGCTCCCTGGCCTGCCAAGGATAGAACTTGTGCTGCAGTGTCTGGCAATAGCTTGATAGTGTGTTTTTAACCCCTGGGCTATCAGGGAGACCCTAATCACATCATTCTTAATGGTGAAAATTGAAAGCCTTCCCTTTAAGATGTGGACCAAGACAAGGATTTCCACTCTCACCACTGTTTTTCAATATAATACAGGAAGTCCGAGCTAGAGAAATTACATGAGAAGGATGTACAAGGAACCCACATGAGAAGCGAAGAAGTAAAACTGGCATTATTTGCATTTATTATGATAATATAAAGAGAGAATCATTTAAAATCCTCAGGTAAAATTAATCAAAACAATAAACCAGCTTAGTAAAAAAGCAGTTTATAAAATCAATACACAAAAATTAGTAACCTTCCTATATGCAAACAATCAGTCTGATGAAGAAGAAATTAAGAAAGCCATCCCAATTACAATTGTACCAAAAAATTAAATACCTGGGAATAAACCTAACAAAGGAGGTGGAAGACCTATAAAAGGAAAATTACAAACCACTCTTAAAAGCAACAACAACAAAAAAAAAAAAACACAAAGAAATGGAAGTATATTCCCAACTCACATATCAGAAGAATTAACATTATCAAAATGGTAATTCTACCAATAGTAGATTCAATAGAATGCCAATAAAAAAATCTCAACATCACTTTTCAAAGAAATAGGATGAATATTACTGAAATTCCTATGGAATCCCAAAAAAACTCAGAGAGCCAAAGCTGTCCTGACAAAACGGGGAAGAAAGGAGGTATTGCACTTCCAGAACTCAAGCTACAAAGCCATAATAATAAAAATAGTGTGCTACTGGAACAAAAACAGACACAGGCCAATGGAATCAAATTGAAAGCCCAGAAATAAAACCACACACATATGATCAACTAGTTATAACAAAGGAGCAAAGAAGAGACACTGGACAAGGAGACTCTCTTCGATAAAAGGTGCTGGGGAAACTGGACAGCCACGTGCAAAGGAATGAAACTAGACGACTATCTCACGCCATGAAAACTCAACTAAATATAGATACAAGACTTGAATGTAAGACCTGAAACCATAAAATATATAGAAGAAAATATAGGTAAAACACTCCATCACATAGGCTGCAGAAACATCTTAGAGGACTCATTTTCAGAAGCAAGGAAAACAAAGAAGAAAATAAACAGCTAGGACTACATCAAACTAAAATTTTCTGTTTAGCATGAGACAGTAACCAAAACAGAGACATCCAGTAGAATGGGAGAAAAGATTTGCACAGCATGCAAATATTGAATGGACTGATATCAAAGATGTGCAGAGTTTACACAACTCAACAAAGAGAAAGTGAATGATTCAATAAAAAATGTGCAGGAGCTCCCCAGTGGTGCTAGGGGTTGAGCACAGCACTATGAGGCTATCCCCAGCCTCTGCAGCACAAGTTTTTTCCCCAGCCAGGGAGCTACCCACATGGCGCAGCAGACCTCTCCTGACTTGCCCGCTGCTCCCCTCAGCAGTGTATTTCAGTCAGTCTGCCTGTTCTGTCCCTTACTCTGCCTCTCATGAATCCTCTCACCGTCCCCCCCCACTCCACCTCTGCACCTCTGACCTGTACCCCAGTTCTTGTATGCATAAACAAATAAATCCTTAAAAAAATATGGTCAGGGAGCCAAAAAAACACTTCTCAAAAGAAGAATTGCAAATGGCTAGTAGTCAAATGAAAAACAAAACTTATTATCAGGGAAAGGCATATCAAAACCACAATGAAATACTACCTCACACCTGTGAGAATGGGCATAAAAAAAAAACAACAACAACGGAAACAACAATGCTGGCAACAATGTGAAGAAAAAGGAACCCTATTACACTGCTGGTGAATGTGCAAACTAGCCTAACCACTATGGAAAGCTGTGTGGAGATTTCTCAAAACATTAAAAATAGATATAACAGGGCCTTCCTGGTGGTACAAGGGGTTAAGACACAGCCTATGAAGTTGTCTGCAGCCACTGTAGCACAAGTTCAATCACCGGCCAGCCAGCAAGCAACCCACATGGCGCAGCAGACCTCTCCTGACACTCCCGCTGCTCCCCTCAGCAGTGTAATTCAGTCAATCTGACTGTTCTGTTCCCCACTCTGTCTCTGATGAATCCACCCCCAAAAATTCTGTGCTGTAGCCCAGTTCTTGTATGCATAAATAAATAAATCTTTTAAATTTTTTTTTAAAAATAAAAAAGATCTAGCATATGATACAGAGATTCAACTATGAGCAATCTACCCCAAGAGCATAAAAACACTAATTTGAAAGGAACCTGCACTCTTATATTTATTGCAGCACTACTAACAATAGCTAAGATATGGAAACAACCAATAAGACCCAAAACAGATGAGTGGATCAAGATGTGGTATATATACACAATGGAATATTACTACAGTGATCAAAAATGATAAGCTCATGCCATTTGCAGCAACATGAATGGAGCTGGAAGGGATTATGCTAAGTGAAACAAATCAGAAGGGAAAAGATAAATAGCAGAAGGTTTCACATATAAGTGTAATACAGAAAAACTGAACAAAGGGTCAGGAAAAAGCCACAACTGCAAACTGACCATAGCTCTGAGGCATACGGGGGAGGAGAATACAAAAGAGGGAGGGAAGCGCACAAGGGTCTGTGGTGATGGATCATGGATGCTGTGATGGGGGGAGATTTATGGGGACCACACCTGGGGAAGAAATTAAATATTGTTTATTATTCATTATTATTCAAATGAATAATAATGTTAGAAAATAAATTAATTAAAATGAAAAAAGAAACAGTGATATGTATATAAAAAACAGATGAGTACACAGAATTTTAAAAAAGATGAAATTTTCATTTTAATAAACATGGCTAGAATTGAAGGAAATTATGATAAGTCAAATGGAGAAAGACAAATACCTTATGAATACACAAATACCTTATGAATTTATGCATTGTGAAGGGGAAAAATTCAATCAACAACCTTCATACTCAGTAAAAAACAAACCTTTTTAATCAGTAAAAAAAATGGCAGTCACCAAAGAGGAAGAAGGGTAGAGGGAACAGCTTGGTGTAGGATTGTGATTGCACTTTTGGTAGTGGGTGTGTGAGACATGCAGTTGCTAAGATGAGAAATTGGACACTTAAAATCTATACAGTGTGTAAATTAATGTTACCTCCATGTTAAAAAAGGAAATTTTATCCAACCTGTACCTGGTCAGAGCCCTTGACCTGAGGAGGCCTGGGAAGGACAGGACAGGACTGTGCTGTCCTCAGGAGCCCCCTGCACCTTTAAAGAGCCACTTCTCACCTGTGCTACCCCAGCTTGGCCTGAGCCCCTCCTCTCTCACCTGGAGACACAGACTAGTCTCTCCTGCCACCCCCAGTCTGGGCCCCTTTCACCTAGGAGCTGAACCAGGTCCTGCTCTTCTCATAGCCTGGCAGGGGCTCCGCAGCCCCACAGTCACCCCCAACCCCACAGGGTGACACCCAGGCCTCTGACACCCACTCCTGTATCCCGCCCCCTCCCTCTGCTCCAGCTGATCCTCACCCCCTCGGTCCTTGCACGGCACTAGCCAGCTCCCCACAGGCTGTTCCCTCCAGGGGACCCTCACCCTAGCACCCCTCCCCAGGGCTTTGCTCGCATCCTGCCATCTACACTGAACCCCTTGATGGACACAGCTGCCCCTCCCCACCTCTCCCTCCCCTGCTGCCCAACCAGTTCCCTGCCTGTCCCTCCTCTCAGCCCCTCTACAGGTGGGGGTGGGGTGGGTTTCTTGTCTTTAGTCACTGTTTCCTGCAGGAGGCAGCTCTCTGAAGGTGGGGTCTATCTGTTTGTACACAGCACCGAGCACATGGCTGATACTCTATAAATACTGGTGGAATGCAATGAATTAGTGACTCACAAGTGTTTCCAATAAAATAAACTCAAGGAAAAAAATGAGGGGAATGGTTTTTCACATTTTTGACAGCTGATGTTGTGACACACTGAAGCAGGAAGTTTCCCAAGCCTGTTGTTTGGGGGGTCTGATGTTTAGTTTCTGTTGCTTTCCCAAGCCTGCTGCTTCGGGGAGTCTGCCACTTTGATTCTGCTTAAGATGAGAAGTTGCTGGGTGTACTGCACTGCTTGTTCATGGTGATAGCCAAGACTACCTTGAAGCTCTTCCCGAACAATCAAGAATGCTTATGCTATGATAGATAGCGAGTTTCCTCATACAAACTGTATAAAACCTTGCCATTCTTGTTTTAGGGTGCTCAGCCCTTTGGGGAGCAATCCCACTGAGCCCGCTGGTATGACAATTAAATATCTCTCCACCTCTCTGAGTGCCCTCTGATTTCTCTGGGAAATTGCCCTAACAACACCATAAACACCACAGTGAGAAATTGTCATTCCTCCCCCTCATGTTACAGCTCAGTGACTGCTCTTTTTTTTTAAGATTTATTTATTTATGCATACAAAAACTGGGGTACAGGCCAGAGGTGTGGGGATGAGAGGTTTCACCAGAGATAAAGTGGGGAACAGAACAGACAGATTGACTGAAATCCACTGCTGAGGGGAGCAGCAGGTGAGACAGGAGAGGTCTGCTGCGCCATGTGGATTACCTCCCTGCCTGGGGATGGAACTTGTGCTGAGTGGCTGTGCTGAGTCCTAACCCCTTGAACCACCAGGGAGGCCCCTCAGTGACTGCTCTTAACTGTGTCATCACACAAGTGGTTGGGGAGCACCCCCATCTTTCTAGAGCCTGGGACCACCCACCCAAGGGAGACACAGGACAGGGAGGGACACACTCACCTTGGGAACCCCCGGGGGGCAGCTGGAGGAGGAGGAGCAGGGAAGGGGGGAGGCAGAGCACAGAGCTGGGGCAGGAGCAGGCGCCATCTCCTCAGGGCTGGGGAGAGACAGGGCAGGAGGCAGCCAGGCCCACACAGAGGAGCAGGGCTGCCAGGAGCTCTGGGCTAAGCGGGGAGCAGGGCCCAAGATCCCCACCAGTAGAAGCAGGGCCCTTCCTGGTGACCACATAGGCCCTGAGACCAAGAAGGACAGACCTGGCTCTCCTCAGGGTTTCTGACTAGAGACCATGAGGTTTATTGGTTTATCCCTTTCCCTCCCAAGCCATGGAACCCAAACCCCAGACCCTCTCTGCTCAGAGAACTTAGGCCCAGCACCTGGGCTTGGGGTGCAAATTGCCCTCCCCCACCATCATCACACACTGTGACTCCCCAGGACAGAGGCCTAGACCCAGGCCCCCATTAAGGACAGGCCAGAGCCTGCTTGTGGTCCTGTCCCCCTCAGTATGAGCAGGTGTCCCTAAGAAGCATCAGGACACACAACACTCTCCCCAAGGAGTCGGGGTCCCCCCACAGGGCCCTGTCCTGCTTTGTCTGGTTTTTCAGTTCACCTGAAGCCCAGTCCCTCCCCAGCCCTGACCTGCCAGGGCCAAGGACAAGGTCCTGCCCCAAACACAGCAGGAGCCAGGTCAGATTCCTACTGAGGGCTTCCTCCTTGTCCTCTCTAACTCTGGGTGAGGGACCTGGTGGGACAGAACAGCAGGGAACAGAAAGTGAGTCCTGGTCAGAGAAAACACCCACTGGCTGGGAGTTGGGGAAAAGCAGGTGATGGTCCTGGGAGGGCAGCTTCTGGGGACTGAGTATGAGTCCCCTCTGGACTGAGCTACTCTCTGTGTGACCATCTTGTTCAAGTCTTTTAACCTTTCTGCCTCAGTTTCTTCATCTGAAAATGGAGATAGTAACAGCATCTTCCTTCCCAAGGCTGGAAAAAGAATCACATGAAGTTGTATTAGAAGAGTCACTAATGTCATTAGAACAGGGTCTGCTCCAGTGAGTGTTACAGACACATCGTAGAAATAAGTGAAGTACAGCCCTCAGTGAGGTTGTGCTGGGTCTTCTTAGAGCTGCACCATTTCCTAGGCCACCTCCAAACCCACTCCAGCCGCATCACTTCCAAAGCTCCATCCTTACAGCCAGCTGCTTCCCACTTACTTCTTGGAAGACAGCTGTCTTCAAAACTAACATACCTGTTTTGAAAGGGGGAGACTTCTAGAGCATCTCTTGAAGCTTGAGAGGTTTCAATGTTTCCAGCAGATCCCAAATCTCCTGCAGAGTTTGAACCAGCAGTAGCTGCTCAGGAGCCAGACTGGGAGCCAAGAGGTTCTCATGGCTGAGAGAAGGTGGTTCCCAGGAGAGCAGAGAAACAGAACCTCTCCTGGGTTGAGGGGTTTCGGTAGAGACCAGCTCTGGCACCCTAACAAAGTTCTCCCAGTTCAAGGAGTCACCCTGTAGTGGCAGGTTGGCCACAGAGCAAGATCTCTATGATCCAGCAGACAGGGAGAGGAGAGCCCTGGAGCCCTCAGTGGCTTTCTCAGGCTTTAATTGAGCTTTACATGTAGTGTGGCAAACAGGTACACGGCAGGCATCAGTGCCGGGGAGCCAGGAGGCTGGTAGGTCTCCAAGACCCTGGCAAGTCTTCATTCTGGGCTTCTCTGGCTTCTTTCACCCTGTGGGGTAAGTAGGGGGGGAAAGCATCAGGCTTTTCTGCCCTCCCACTGTGCACATGAACTCAGCCAAACAGCGTGGCACTCTTGGCGTGGCATGCATGGCGTGCGTGCGTGTGTGGGTGGCGTAGCGTGGCACAGGGCAGTGCAGTGTTTTGTGGTGCTGAGGACGGAGGAGTGGAGTGGCAGAGTGCTACCAACTACGGTGACGACTGAAAGTAAAGAGCATGAAGACACCAACAGGCCTGCTAGAACCGGTCATGGATCTCCCTGGTGTGGGTTGGTTGCACGTCATTTGGTGTAGACGGCAGGCAGGATGGTTCAAAGCAGGACGGCTCAACGCAGACGGGTATAGAACCCTTTGAAACCTGGAGAGGGATTCCCGGGTGGCCGCCATGAACAGATGATACTCGGTGGCCAGCCTCCTCTCCCAATGGGCACCTCCCCACGAATGGCCAGAGTTGGATGGATACCCGGTGCAGTTGCTACAGGCCCTGTACAAAATAGAAGAAATCCTGGAAAGATACAGTGCCCGTGAGGCGGCAGGGGCCATGGGATGGGTGTTTCTCACAGCTCTGTGAGAGTCCAGGCACAAAGAGCTATTGGGAGCCATGCTACTCATGTCGTCTGACAAAAGTCCGGGCTTGGGGCAGATTTCTGAAAAATCAGGAATCTCGTTAGCTGACTCCAAGATTCTCCTCATTTGTTTATGGCTAGTTTCTACCATTGCTAAAAATACGCATTTAAAAGTAAAACTGCAAATACTGATCAATCACTGAATAACCAATTTGATGGCAAATGGCACTGCAAAATACAATTATTACATTTTTTATAAAATTAGTCTTTCTCTGCCAAAAAGCAGTCAACATTTGGCCTTACATTAACAAGTGAAAAAAACTTCTGGGACAAAAGGCTGTAAACATCCCTTGGCCAAGTCTTTAATATGGAGATGTGGTCCTTTGAGGCAAGAACTAATTAGAGAAGGAAATTCCTTTACTTTTAAGATAGCAGTTGGGTGGCAGACGTGATCCATTCTCCAAGTGTAAGAAAATTCCTGATGAGCCAGGAGGCGCCATAGCTAACTCCTGCTAAATTCTTCCTGTTTGTTTAGGGCTGATTCCCCTGGAGGTGACAGTGGTATGGTAGCTGTTAGAGTATGCATTCAAGAATAAGTCAACAGCAATTTTATGACTGGTCGAGCTAAAACAATATAGATAATAATTTCTAAATAAAAGCCTTCTGTTTTTTACTTTAATAAATTAGTTATATGTTGGTCTAAACTTTGTAGGTTAGTTAGAAAAAATTCCTTTGTCTCCCTTCCCCCAGGTAACTTCCTGCCCTTTGTTTCCCTCAGCCCATAGTTAATCGTTCACCATGGCAAACTTAGAAATGTTAATTGTAGACACATACACTTTTTGCTAGTAATACAATAACTGTTAGATTGTTTAAAGTAAATAACTATTTTGAAAGCATTTGTTTAGCAACTGTGCCTTCTTTAAGACAAAGAATAATAAATGTTACACCTCTGCCGGAAGGCAAACAGACCCTTGGCGGCTCCTGAAAAAGGACATGTGATGATTGTTATCTTCCTACCTTATGCTTGTGTACTCATGATTTGCTTAGTATAAATAAAGGGCTGCTGAGACCCTCAGCAGGATGACGTCAGCACCCTGATCAAGTGTCTGAGTCTCCTCATTCCCTCTCCCCCTTCCCTTACCATTTTCTCTACAATTGCGCCGACGCCTTCCCATCCTTCAGGAACCCCTGACACCCAGACTGCTGCGGCTGGCTGGCAACAAAGAGCGATCCAGAAAGTAAGGGATGAGATGCAGGAAGAGATGCAGTTACTGCAACAATGTTTGAGGATTCTGGAGGAAGAAGTTCAGAGAAACCAACCCACCATTCCAGTGATGCCAGACTCCATCTCAGAAAAGAAGGAGAGGGAAGCTGGCCCTTTGCCCAAGTCGCAGCCAGTGGTGGCAATCCAAACTGTGACTCCAGAGATGCCAGACTCCTCAGGAGAGGAGGAGGAGGCTTGTCCCATGCTCCAGGCCCGCCTGATGGTGACTCAAAAGATGAAGCGGCAGTGACCCATGGTCCCAGGGGGTGAGGTTGCTGGACCACCACAAATGACAGAATTTACTATGTACTGACCATACACCCAGGCGGAACTGGTGAACTTGGGCAAACAGTTCCGCCAGAAACCAGGGGAACCCTTGGCAGCCTGGCTGCTGCGTTTGTGAGACCTGGGGGTGGATGGGATTATTTGCACAGCACAAGAGATGGAGAGACTGGCCTCAGTGACTTCACATCTATCCTTGAGACAGAGGCTGCAGAACAGCCGGTGGTATGGCCAGGGCGATCACACCCTCCTGGAATGGATAATGGCTGCCGTACGGACAGTATGGGCTGATGCAGGAGACGTGTTGGAGACAGTGAGCAGATGGCAGACATACGCCAAGCTGGTACAGGTACTCCGGGTATTGGGGATGTGGCAGGCCATGTTCAGTGTGAATACTCGTGGTCCTGATGATGAGCATTTCACAGCAGGGATGAAAGATTTGGTATTAAAGAGTGCCCCCTCATCCTCATTTGGATCCCTCATGGCAGTTCTAGCACCCTATGTGGGAAATCAAATACACAACGTCACAACCATGATAGCTAGCTTGGGTGAAGTCGATAGCTCTGGCTCTCAAATTCAGAAAAGAATATGGGTAGTTGTTGGACAGTCAAAAGGAATGCCAAGGAGGGAAAGGAAGCCTCTTGGCATCACAGAACCTGTTAAAGTTACCCGTAACCAAATGTGGACAGATTTGGTGAGAGCAGTTGTAGATTGCATTAAAATACCTGCAAAGCCCAATGCATATTTGTTAGAATTATGGAAGCAGCTGCAAGAAGCCCAGAGGTTCACACCCATGAGAAGGGCTGCTGCTAAGGGGAAGCCTGGAAGCTCCAGGCCTCAGGCGCGTGCCCTGCACCTAGAAGACCACTTGCTGCCAACCCCGTCCTTGGGCAATGGCCTGATCACTTTCGAATTGGGTGAGGGCCAAGGAACCCGTCCACAGGGGATGGGTGGGGAGCGGTGGCCACATGTGGAGTTGCCATCCACTGGTCCCTGACTAACGTGCAGAAGGTTTTGGTTTTAGTAGATACAGGAGAAGAATGTACTCTTCTCTATGGAAATCCAGAAAAATTTCAAGGGTTTGCTTGTTACATTGATGGCTATGGAGGCCAGAGTGTAAAGGTGTCAGCAGCGAGACCTCTCTGGGGATTGGGCGATTACCCTCGAAGGAGTATAAAGTATATGTATCGCCCATGCCAGAATACATCCTGGGGGTGGATGTACTACGTGGCTTGTGGCTAGAGACCGCAGCCAGAGAGTTTCGCCTTAGAGTGCATGTTTCTGCTTTGCTCCTTGCACACAATGATGTCATCTCACTGCTTGATAAAAATGAATAAAATAAAGACCTGCTGAATCCCTCAGTAGAAGATACTTGAACTCACCAAGTGACAGTGTCTCCTCATCTACCTCATCCCCTTCCCCTCAGCCCTTAACGTTTCCCTGATGCCATCTCATCCTTTCAGGAACCCTTGACACGACATTTTGCCGAAAGCTGGTCTGCGGCACACAGGGATACCTGCACAGCCCTACTCTGAGCCATGGGCTGGTGGCAGCAGATCTGGCCCAGAGGGAGAGGCCGTCTTCAGTGCATTTGTATCATTACATTGATGACATTTTGTTGACTAGTGACTTTATTGCAGATTTAAAAAAGGCAGTACCTCTCTTATTGACATACCTGAAAACATGTGGCTGGGCAATCAACGAAAGCAAACTGTAGGGGCCTGGACTGTCCATTAAGTTCTTGTGGGTTGTTTGGTCGGGTAAGACAAAGGTTATCCCTGATGCTGTAATAAATAAAGTATAAGCTTACCCCACTCCAGCCACAGTGAAGCAGCTGAAAGCCTTTCTGGGCCTGCTGGGTTACTGGAGGACATTTGTACCTCACATGGCCCAGCTCCTACGACCCTTGTATATGTTGATACGTGAGGGGGCCTGGTGGGATTGGTCCACTGAGGCAGACACAGCATTTGCCGCGGCCAAACAATCTGTAAGACTGCTCAAGCCTTGCAGGTTTTTGACCCAGCCCGACCCTGTGAACTTGATGTGCATGTTACTCAGGAAGGGTTCAGGTGGGAACTCTGGCAGAAATTGGAGAGGCTAAGACAGCCTATTGGGTTCTGGTCCCAACTCTGGAAAGGGGCTGAGGTTAGGTATTCCTTAACTGAAAAACAACTAGCTGCAGTATATGCAGCCTTACTAGCTACTGAAAGAATAACTGCCACAGCCCCTGTCTTGGTGAGAACCACTTACCCAATAGCTTGATGTGTACGGGACTGGACAACAAAGCCCCATAGTGGTACTGCTCAAACACCCACTTTGGCAAACTGGGGAGCATACCTAGAACATCACTACACGCTGTCAACCAGCCCCTTTAAGGGCGGAGTTGCAGGAGATTCTTGGTCCGGTGATGTATATCAGTATGAAAACAACTTCAGAAGCCTGTGTGGAAGCCAAACCTGAAGCTCGTCCCTACAAGGAGGGATGAGCACCGATTCCAGCAGAGTCCTGTTATACAGACGGCTGCAGTCGGGGCCAGCCAGCCTCTTGGACAACTGTGGCTGTACACCCAGAAATAGACACTATTTTGTTTGAAACCTGGACAGGACAGAGCAGCCAATGGGCTGAACTGCGAGCAGTAAGGATGATGGTGGCCCATGAGCCTTCCCCTGTCAGTCAGTAATCTGTACTGAGACTGGGCTGAGTACAGGGGCCTGACACTGTGGATTTCCACGTGGAATCTAAATGACTGGACAGTCATGCATCGGCCATTGTGGGGCCAGGCCCTATAGAAAGATCTATGTGATCTAGGGCATCAGAAGCAGGTGACTGTTTATCATGTCACAGGACATGCCCCATTGGCCTCACCAGGCAACGATGAGGCCGATACCCTAGCCCAGGTTGGATGGCTTGAAACTGCTCTGGGGCGGGATGTTGCACAGTGGCTGCACAGATGCTTGCTCCACACAGGGCAAAAGCCAATGTGGGCCACTGTGCATGCCTGGGGTCTACCTGTAACTTTAGAGGAAGTTCAGACTGTTTGTGAACAATGTGTAGTGTGTTCCAAGACTTACTCCCGGACACCTTTTGCATCCACAGGCCAGGTGTTGCCGGGGCAGGTACCCCTGACATGCTGGCAGGTTGACATCATTGGACCACTACCTCGCTCCAATGGACAACAGTATGCGGTCACCTCTGTTGACACTGCTACCGGGTTATTGTCAGCTTACCCTGGTCCACATGCAGACCAAAAGGCAGTTTTGGCAGCACTGGCATGCCTCTGTGCTGCGTATGGATGTCTGCTGGTAGTGGAGAGAGATCAAGGGACTCATTTTACAGGAGCCTGGGTGCAGCTGTGAGCCAAGGAAGTGGGTGTTGAATGGAAGTTTCACACTCCCTATAATCCCAAAGCTGCAGGGATTATAGAGTGTTATAACAGCCTGCTAAAGCAAGGCCTGAGAGCCACTGCCTCTACTCTGACGCTGGCCAAATGGAGCCGATGTCTGTGGGACATGCTACAAACACTAAATGAGAGGAGCAGGAAGGGCAGCCTGGCTCCAGTGGAGGCGTTGCTGCATCGTGCCGCTGTTCACATCCCATTGCAGATACAAACTTCGGATATTTTTTGTTAAAGCCTGGACTTGGACAGCAGGGCAACATTCTATTGCCAGCCCTGACTGGAATGGACCCAGGGCAGACTATGGACTGGGAATGGCCCTGGACTGTGAAGTCTCCCCACATGCGCGGGGTGGCTCTGATAGCCCCTTGGGGTCGTGGCCTGGAGGCCTATTTACAAATAACGCCATAGGCAACTGCCCAGTGGCCGCCACAGGTGCATGTTACCCACCCGGGGGTGGCAGATCACAGGGCCATCCTAAAGGGGACATTTTGATGACTCTATGGACTATTATGAGCTCGCCACTCTTGCTACATATAGAACCCACTGATGCCTCTTCACTGGCAATGCGAGTGTGGTACTCACGACCTGGAAGGCCACTGATGCCAGCTACAATATTATCTTCAGACACAAAATTGGCGTGTATATTCCCAGTTGGGAAGGATCTCCCATTGTTGGTACCAGTGACTTCTTTATCTTTCCGCCCCTAGGAGAATTGAACTTAGTTATGTTGTGTGTATATACTGCTTGCTTTTGTGGTCATGGCTGAAGTGTTCATGTTGGTTAAGGGAATATTGTGTATAATTGTACATAGACTGTATGGCGGAAAACCCTGAAGGGGTGGATTGTGGGGTAAGTAGGGGGGGAAAGCATCAGGCTTTCCCTCCCTCCCACTGTGTATGCACACTCAGCCAAACAGAGTGGCGTCTGTGCGTGCATGTGTGGGTGGCACAGAGTGGTGCAGGGCAGTGCAGTGTGGTGCAGTGCCGAGGATGGAGGAGTGAACTGGAGTGGCAGAGTGCTACCGAGTACAGTGACGACTAAAAGCGGAGAGCATGAAGACACCAACAGCCCTGCTAGAACCGGTAATGGACCTCCCCGGTATAGGTTGGTTGAGCTACATGCCCCTTCTCTCTCCTGCCTCTGCTTCCCTTCTGCTTCTCTTCTCTTGGTGACTATCTCTCAATGCTCCTCCCATGGCCCCACAGAGTAAATAAGACAGTTTGCAACAATGTAACAACTGCAATGTCCCATCTGGCAGGGCCATTAATGGTGGGAGGGCAGAAAACCTGAAAAACCATTTACCCTACACAACATTTTCAGTTTCTTTCCACCACTTGAAAGTGAAAGCTGAAATGCAATCCCAGCAGCCTCCACCCTGCCAGCTGTACAGTGCATCCTGATTATCAGCAGGGAAACAATAGGATCAGAGGAGACAGCAGAGGGGAGGGACAGACACCCTGAAGGCACACGCGGAGGCGCCCACTCAGCACCCACTGTTGAGCACCCACTGCACTCCAGGCTGCTTAGCTCCCAGACCCAGAACTAGGGGTGAGTGTGGGGCCCAGTCAGGACTGACACTAAGCCCCGTGCAGGGCTCTGCCTGTTTCCGATGGTGACCACCCCAGTATCCCCATGGCAGCTGTCACCCCACGTGGCAGGGCCTATGAGAAGCCCCCCAGGGGACCCCCTTTTTTTCTCCTCACAACAGCTAATCCAGGAGTCCCATGCCCTGGACCACAGGAGTCAGCACTGGGAATCAGAAGCTGCCAGGACCTGGTCCTGCCTACACTGTGGGGTCACCAGGAAGGCCCGATTCTGTCTCCAAGGATACCAGGGATCCTGGGCCTCCCCTAACCCCTCACTTCTTGTGGTTTCCCCTCCTCAGTAAAGAATACCTGTGTTCCCCAGTTATCTCTGCCAAAAACTCCAGGGTCATTTCACAGTCCACTCCCCTCACTGTCTACTTCCAATGCACCCAAATGTTCAGTCCATGTCCATAGTCAGACCTATTCCACTTCATCCTCATTTCTCACCTGGCCAAGAGTCTCCTGTCCCATCTCCACCCTCACCACCACCAGTCCATTTCCTTCCAAGGTCATGACCTTCTCCCCTCAGCTCATGTCACCTTCCTGCCTCATCCCTTCAAGGAAAACTACTTAAAGGAGGGGCACCCAGGCCTCCCCCTCCTTCTCAGACCTCCCCCCATGGCTCTCCCAGGGACACCCTCCTGACTCAAACTTTTCGGGGGGAAAAGATGTCCTGAGCAAACTCCATGCAGGCTTTGTGGACTCCACCCCCACTCCACCAAGACCCTGAGAACTACAAATCCCATCCTCACCAAAGGGAGGGTTGGTGGAACCTGAGGGTGAGTTAAGCAGCCAGGGTTTTTTGTTTGGAAATACAACCAGCTCTCAGCATGCCATTTGGGATTCCAGGTGGGTGGAATGGGTAGAATGCATTTAAGACTTTATCTTCCTCTTTTCTTCCTGAGTTGTACATTTCCTCATTTCCCCTTCCCTTGTAAATAAACCTTTTATTAACCTTTTGTGTGTGCCTGCAGTGGAGTTTTGAGTCCCTTTTAAGCATGCGGGTGAGGACCCACAGCCAGGCAACCCGTTTTATATTGGGGCTGCCCTGTAACAAACACATCTAGAAACTTTATCTCCCCTGAATACTGCCCTTGGGTCTCCTTAAGGTGGGGGTGGGGGGATTTCCTGTCAGCAACACTGCAGTGATAAAGAAAAGAAACAGGAGTCATGGAGCAGGCTGTAGGATGCAGGATGCTGCATAAGAGCAAGATCCCAGCCTTTTTGACACAAAAGAGTGGGTCAAACTGAACACTGGAGTTTGGGCTTTAGGGAGAGTGGGTATATACTTAACTTTCCACTATGGCTCTAATCTAATTAACAAGGAGTTCCACTGATCAGTCCCTGGGACAGAAAGCACATCAGTGTTGTCCCAGGCAATCAAGTCCCCTGCTCTTGTCTAACTTGAAAAGAACCTTGTATGCTACACCCACATGACCCCCTTTCTTTTATTTAAAGATGAGAAGGGTCTCCTTGGTGGCACAGGGGTTAAAGACACGGCACTCTCAATCTATCACCAACCATTGCAGCAGGAGTTCTATCCCTGGCCAGCCAGGGAGCAACCCACATGGCACAGCAGACCTCTACTGTCTTACCTGCTGCTCCCCTCAGCAATGTTTCAGTGAATCTGCCTGTTTAGTTGTGCCCGACGTCGACCAGTGCAGCCCCCAAGGACACAGACAGCCAATGCAAGAACACAAAGGAGTTTGTTATGGGCTCGAGTCTGGGACCCTGACACGCACCGATGCAACGGCAGAGGTCGAGAGCCCCGAACAGAGGAAGCAGGGGTCTATTATAGGGTCATGAGTGGCGCGAATTTTGAAAGAAGCTGGCAATTACTCATTGGCTACTACAAAGGCATTTTGGCGTTCACGGTTATAGTTTCAAACTGATTGGACTCTTAGTGATGCTGTGCCATTTATGGATAGGACTGCCCTCATTGGTGGCTGGGGTGGTCTGCTTTTTCGTCACCAAGTAGAGTGAGGGTTGTGACTATTGAAACTATCTCTGGAATGCGGCTGTACGAGGACTAACATATCAAGGTGGAGGATATACAAAATGGTGAAACCTTGGCTAAGCTTGTTTCCACAGTTCTGTTCCCCACTTTCCTTTCACCCCCTGTAACTCTGGCTTACACCCCAGTTCTTGTATGCACACATAAATCTTTAAAAATAAATACGGGGGGGGCCTCCCTGGTGGCGCAGCGGTTGAGCGCTGGGTTGTGAAGCTGCCCGCGGCCTCTACAGTGCCGGTTCGATCCCCGGCTGCTGCCCAGAGGAGGGTCCCACATGGCGCGCAGACCTCTCCTGCCGCCCGCTGCTCCCCTCAGCAGTGTACTTCGGTCCTTCTGCCTGCTCTGCTCCCCGCTCTGGCTCTGGTGAATTCTTCACCCTCCCGCGCTTCTGACTGTCCCCAGTGCTTGTATAAATAAATAAATAAATCTTTAAAAAAATAAATAAATAAATAAATAAATAAATACGGGGGGCCTCCCCGGTGGCGCAGCGGTTGAGCGCTGGGTTGCGAAGCTGCCCGCAGCCTCTGCGGCGCGGTTCGATCTCCGGCTGCTCCCGGCCACCGGCGGAGGATCCACATGGCGCGCAGACCTCTCCTGCCACCCGCTGCTCCCCTCAGCAGTGTACTTCGGTCCTTCTGCCTGCTCTGCTCCCCGCTCTGGCTCTGGTGAATTCTCTCACCCTCCCGCGCTTCTGACTGTACCCAGTGCATGTATAAACAAAACAAACAAACAAACAAAATAAATAAATAAAACATGCCTCTATAAAAAAAAAAAATAAAAAAAATAAAAAAAGATTTAAAAAAAAAAATAAAAATAAATAAGGAAGGAAGGGACGAGGGGAGATAGGGCAGAGGTCTGTGTAGACAATACGCCAGGCGAGGGACTAAAAAGCCAAAGTTCATCAAGGTTTTCTTGAGAGGTATGTTTTTTAAACTGGCCCAGCTGAATTGACAGGCTATTTTGCAGATTATGGACAGAGGAAGCTAATGGAGAACTGAAAGCTTGCAACAAATCTTTTTGGGGGAGGCTCATGAATGTTCAGAACACAGTCCTCAATTACTGGAAATTATTCTATCAGTCTATACCCAAAGAAAAAAAAAACATCTGGAGGCGTTAGCCAGAATGAAACAGAAAATCAAATTCACAGGAAGAAAAAACATCTTAAAAATGGCTCAACTTATCTAAAAACACATTCTCTCCAAATTTGATTCAAATTTAATCCAACAGTATAGTACAGCAAAATATTTGCAAGCCAAAACTACTTTCATACCATTTTACCCTTTTTCGCATAAAAGCAAACAGCAATGTTAGCTGGCCTTGTGTAATACTCCACATTGGATCAGAGTGAACTCTTGGCATCTGGTCCTTGCATGCTTCAGGAACAAGGTCGGTCTTGTCAGTTTTGGAGTCAGTAGGTTGAGAGTGCAGGGTCCTTGTGTTCACTCTGGGAAAGGTTTTGTTAGGGGGAAAGGATTGTCCTGAACAAATTCCCTACAGGCTTTGTGGACTCCACCCCCACTCCAGACCAAAGCCATCAAGACATTGGGAATCACAAATCCCATCATCACCAAAGGGAGGGTTGCTGGGACCTGAGGATGGAGTTAAGCAGCCAGGTTGGGTATAAAACCAGACACGTGGGCCTTGGGGGTCTCTCTTGGCCTCACGGCTCTTGGCTCTTCACCAGCTCGGCAGGTCATCAGGCATTCCAGGTCAGTAGAATGGGTAGGATGCATTCATGAGTTTATCTCCCTCTTTTTCTCCCTGAGTTATTCATTTCTTTATTTTCCCTTTCCTTTGTAAATAAACCTTTTATTAACCTTTTGTGTGTATCTGCATTTGAGTATTAATAAGTTCCTTTTAAGCGCACAGGTGAGGACCCACAGTCAGGCAACCTGGGGTAGCTCTGTAACAGTTTCACCAGAGCTCCCATTTCAGCGGCATGTGGCTAGTTTCTCTACGAGACAGAGACAGTAGTTATATTTAAAGAGCAGGTTTATTAGGGAAAGAGACGGAGGGATAAAGGAAACTTGCATAGACACAAGTGGGCAGAAAGAGCTGCCCTGAAAGGGACAGGTTTGCTAAGAGAGACCTGCAAGGTTGCAGAAGGGTGGCCTTGAGGAGAGCTGCCTCCTCTGAGGAAGGTCAGTGAAGAGAAGTCCCGGCATGGTGCAGTTCATGGGCAGTCAGAAAGTTGCTGTCCTGAAGATGGAGAGAGTTGGTGAAAAGAAGCACCTGCGTAGGCACAGGTGGGCAGACAGAGTGCTGCCCTGAGCCTGTGCAGAGACTGCACTGATATAGTCTTCTGTTTGGGAGGGGGCTCACTCCTTGTGAGCCTTCAGGTTAGTTGCTGATTTTGGATAACCATGCAGAATCCAAAAGGGAATGTAGATTCCAGGATGGGGAGTGGAGATTCCAGGATAAGCCCAATCTCTATATCTTTACCCTCAGGTCTGTTTTCCAGACACTCCCTATAGCTTCTATATCTGCTTGGGCCTTATGCCTTGTGATAAGGCTCTGGAGCCTAGGATCTTGATTTCTATAGTTAGGTTACTGGTCACGTCCATCCCTTTTTTACCCCCATCTCCATGTGGGAGTCAGATTTTAGTCTTGTGAGCCTCCTTTCTGGTGTTTTCACTCTTGTTCTCCATCAGTCTCACCAGACTCCACCTGGGGTTACCTCTTCTCCATCTTACCAGGACTTTTTCCTTTTCCAGGTTGTCCAGTCCTGCCAATGGAGGTAAGCTTCCTCATTTTCTTTGGAGGTCTCTGGAACCCTATAAACCAAGCAGCCACTTCTCTTCTTGATGCAGTTCAAATTCAACTTCCTGGAAGAATTCCCATCAAAACACATAATGAAACATGTTTCCAATTCTCCAGTTTAAGTGACAAAATTCCCTATTGAATTTATTCAGAAATAGACTCATTGACACAAGTTGTAAAAATTACTACTTTTTCATACTATGTTGCTATCAAGGGAGAAAAATGCAAATACCAGTTAGCTCTGCTTAAAAAATGCAATATTGCTGCAGATCCTGGTCAGTCAAAATAAGAAAACTTTTGATCAAAACAAAATGCAAAAAAAAAAAAAAAAAAATCACCAGTATTTTTTTCAAATAAAACCAATCATAAATCAGGTTTATCTACAACAGTCTATTCAGTTCTTTCTAGGAAATTTTCACTGTCAAAAGTTTTGTAACAGGGTGGTCCCCAGCAAAAGGGTGGTCCCCTCGTTTGGGAGGGTGGAGCTAAAGAGAAGAAGCTGCAGAAAAGAGACTGAGGAAGGAAGGAAGCAGGATGGAGCCAGGAGACCTGGAGGAAGCACATGGAGCAGAGAGACATGTGATGAGACTGTGCTTGCCTTTTAGTCGTGGACTGGGTGACACAAACATGGGTGAGAGACCCATGGGGAGGTGACAATGGAAGCATTGATTTTGATTTTGATTTTGTTCTTTTCCTCCCAGACTTGCCTGATTGTTTCTGATCCTTTTCTCTGGATCCCCACTGGAAGATGCTTTAGACTTGGGGCAGGCTTTCGGGCCTTGCTCTGGGCTAATCCCGTTGGGTGGACTTTTACCCATGAAGGGATGGGTAACTTTGGGTGCTTGATTTAGAAACTACATTCTTTGTCTTTCCTGTATTGTTTGCTAATTGTGATAAAGTTCCTTCCCATTAAAATCTTTTATGTTTTGTGTTGATGTGGAGGATGGCAGAACCTATTTAGAGTGGGCAGGTTTGGGGGTTTTTTGGTACCCCTCTTCCTGCCCTGTAACAATACTATACCCATTTTCTATAATGTTAACAATTTCTTTTGTACATGAATTTTGATTACCATTTCTAGAAATACTTTTTCAAAATGCCTTAAAAATAGCAAATGGCAAAACTGGTGTCGTGACCCTGGCCTCCTCCAATACCTATAACTGGAAAAGCTTGAAGTATTTCTCCCTCTTATTCTTTTTCATGAAACATTTTTTCTATGAGTTGCTCAAAGTTTGCTAGAGACAATAGTCTTGCTTTTGGATATCAGCTGCACCCATGCTGTGGCAGTGGCTTAGGAGGGGGACAAGGACAAGCACTGGCTGAGCTATAGCATGGTTCTTTTGAACTCTTAAAAACTTCCTCAACCAATAACTGAATAACTGATTTACATATATTCCATAATTTAAAATGAGATGGGCATTGTCCTTAAATCTCTCTGTAAATGCATTCCTACATTTTCCCAAGTCTTTAAATTTAAGATTCCTTTTTAAAGAAGCTTGGGAAAATGGGTTTTAATTGCTTTTAAGAGTTGAGTGAGCTCCTTATTGGACACCTCGTGTCCCTGGGTTAGCAGAAGAGTTCTAATCTGATCTTCATAATTTCTTTGGGTAGGTGAGAAGTTGTTATCCATATTTTTTGAGAGATAGAAAAGAATAAGAGGGCTTCCCCGGTGGCGCAGCGGTTGAGTGCTGGGTTGCAAAACTGCCCGCAGCTTCTGCAGCACCGGTTCGATCCCCGGCTGCTCCTCCCCACACCGGAGGAGGGTCCCGCTTGGCGCGCAGACCTCTCCTGCCGCCCGCTGCTCCCCTCAGCAGTGTACTTTGGTCCTTCTGCCTGCTCTGCTCCCCGCTCCGGCGAATTCTCTCACCCTCCTGTGCTTCTGACTGTACCCAGTGCTTGTATAAATAAATAAATAAATCTTAAAAAAAAAAAGAAAAGAATAAGATACCTTATAAAGGAACCCAGATGGCTAGCATCAACTTCTTGGGAAAAACACTGCAGGCAAGGAGAGAAAGCAAGGATGTGACTGAAAAACTTAATGACAAAAGCTGCCAACAAAAAATAGTCTAAACTTCAAACCTCTCTTATAGGTATCAGGGAGAAATAAAAGCATTCTAGAGAAAAACTGAAGGAGTTTGCAAAAACTAGACTCCCCTCTTCAGGACACATGGAGAGGATCACAAGTATTAAAGCCTAATAGAAAAACACACAAAAAAAGAAGTGCAAAAGGAAATTATTACAACCAAAAATCTAAAAACAAAATGTCAGCAACATTGTTGTAGAGCAACCCTGATACAACCCCGATACAAAACGGGGTTCCTGACTGTGCGTCCTCACCCGCGCGCTTAAAAGGACTTATCAATGCTCTACTGCAGGCACACGCGAAAGGTTAATAAAAGGTTTATTTACATGGGAAGGGGAAATGAGGAAATGTACAGCTCTGGGAGAAAAGCGGGAGACAAAGTTTTAAATGAGTCCTACCCGATCCGCCGATCAGGAATCCCAAAATGGCGCTCTCAGAGTTGGCTGCCAGCCAGGAGTGGTGAAGCCAGGAGGCGAGCGATCGCAAGCCAGAGACCCCAAGGCCCACGTGTTTGGTTTTTATATCCAACTTGGCTGCCCAACTCCACCCTCAGGTCCCAGCCACCCTCCCTTTGGTGGTGACGGGATTTGTCTTTCCCAATGTCTTAATGGCTTTAGTCTGGAGTGGGGGTGGGGTCCACAAAGCCTGTATGGGATTATCTCAGGACATCCTTTCCCCCTAACAACTTCAATAATTAATTCATACTTCAGTAATCACTTTAAATTTAGCCAATTGAACTGACCAATTAAAAGACAGTGTATCTAGTTGAATGAGGAAAAAAAACAATCTTTCTCCTGTCTCCAGAAAACACACCTGAATGATAAAGATAAACATAGATTCAAGGTTAAAGTTTGGAAAGCAATCCAACATGCAGATAAGGCCCAAAAGAAGGCAGGAACAGCCGTTCTTATATCACACAATGTAGATTTCCAGCTGAAAAAAAAAAAAATAACACAGAAAGGGATGGACAATGCATCATGTTAAAGGAGCAATACATCAGGAGGACATGACACTCACCAACATATATGCAACAAAAGGAGCATTAAGCTATATTAGGCAACTGTTATCGGCTCAGAAAACATTGGAAAAATCACCACTGTGGGAGGAGATTCAACACCCCACTCGCACCAATGGACAGACCAAAGAGACAAAATAAAGAATAAGGACATAAAGGCTTTAAAAAAGTGTTAGACCACATGAATCTAATAGACATCTATAGGACTCTGCACCCCCAAGAAATAGAATACACACAATATTTTCAAGTACATATAGGACATTCTCCAGGATTGCTCCTATGTTGGATCAATATCCAATAAATATAAACAAATTCATGAAGAATTTGTTTGGATCAATATCCAATAAATATAGGGCCTCCCCTGGTAGTGCAGGCAGTTGAGTGCCATGCTGTGAAGCTGTCCGCAGCCTCTGTAGCATCGGTTCAATCCCGGCCGGTGGGCGAGGGTCCCACATGGCACTGCAGACCTCTCCTGTCACGCCCTCTGCTTCCCTCAGCAGTGTATTTCATCAGTTTGCCTGTTCTGCTCCCCACTCTGTCTCTGATGAATCCTCTCACCCTCCCGCGCATCTGGGCTGTACCCTGGTTCTTGTATAAATAAATAAATAAATAAATCTTTTAAAAATCCAAAAAATATAAACAAATTCATGAAGATAAATATCAAAAAATTCATGAAGATTGAAAGCACACCAAGAATCTTCTCAGACCACAAATTCATCAAACTGGATATCAACTATGAAAAGAAAGTAGAGAAAATCTCTAATACATGGAGACTGAACAACACTACTGAAAGACTATTGGGTCAATGAGGAAATGAAAAAAAATCAAAATAAAAAATACTTCAAAGAAATGACAATGAGTACACAAACTTCCAGGACATATGGGACACAGCAGAAGCGGTACTAAAAAGGAAGAATATATCAATACAGGTCCACATGAAAAAACAAGAAAAAGTTCAAATAAGCAACTCTTTCTCTCATTTTGAAGAAATAGAAAAAAGCAGAATAAAAATACTCAAAAGGCAATACAAGGAAGGAAATAATAAAATTACAGCACCAAAAAATGAAGTAGAAGTAAAAGAAATAGTGCAAAAGATTAATGAAACCAAATGAAGCTTCTTTCAAAAAATAAACAAAATAGCCAAACTTCACATGGTTTCACTTTTATGTGTTCATTTTTCAATGATTAAAAAAAAAAAAAAAATCCTGTGTTTCCCACAGGAAAGCTGAGACATGGCATCTCTGTCCAACCAAGCCTCAACATAGGTCTATCCCATATGCTCCCCAAACTCACAGGTGCCCTGAGCCCTGAGAGGCTGAGGGTCTCCCCTTTCATGGAACACAACACACACACACACACCCTCATCCTCAAATTAAAAGCTTTTCTCCACAAACTACCAGTCCCTTCTTACCCCCAGGGAACCCCTGCTGAAAGGTTAGAGGACTCAACCCTCACACTCACTTGTTAGCAGACATTTTTTTTTTTTATATTTTATTTTTAAATAGAGGCATGTTTTTATTTATTTGTTTGTTTGTTTTGTTTATACATGCACCGGGTACAGTCAGAAGCGCGGGAGGGTGAGAGAATTCACCAGAGCCAGAGCGGGGAGCAGAGCAGGCAGAAGGACCGAAGTACACTGCTGAGGGGAGCAGCGGGCAGCAGGAGAGGTCTGCGAGCCATGTGGGACCCTCCTCCCGAGCCCGGGGAGCAGCCCGGGATCTAAGCGGCGCTGCAGAGGCCTTGGGCAGCTTTGCAACCCAGCGCTCAACCGCTGCGCCACGGGGGAGGCCCAGCAGACATTTATTGACAGCCTGCTCTCATGCACCTGGGGCTGGGAAGGGGGTAAAACACAGGGTAAAATGGAGAAAATCAGGACTTAAGTGGACAAGAATCTCAAACACATCCAGCAGAGGCTGTTCCTGGCAGAGGTGCTGAGAAGCACCCCCAGCTCCACCCCTGACTCCCCAGGGGAACCCACACTCCCTGGAACAAGCTGCACCTGGTGCTCAGCTCTTGCCCTGAGAGCCTCTTCCTGCTGAGGAGACCCTGATACAGGAGGGGCCTGGGGCTCAGGCCCTGCAAGGCTGAACCCCAAGGGGGGAGGGGAGCACACAGCTGAAGCCTCCTCCAGTGTCTGCTGAGAGAGAGCCCAGTCCTGAGTGAGGAGAGTGTCCCCCATGGAGACCCCGTCCTTTTCCAGTCCTGTGAGGTAGAGTGAGGAGAAGCGGAGATGCGGGGTCAGGGGAAGCAGGTTCCCCTGAGCTGCTCCCCTGCAGCCTTGTGAGGAGGGGCTGTGTCTGTGGGGTGGGCAGCTGAGGAGGCACAGGGGTGCAGGGGAGAAGGAGCCTCTACTCCTGCTGAGATAGGAGGGACAGAAAAGGAGGGAGCCCATTAGAAAGGAATCTGGGGGAGGGGGATATACCACCCCTCCTTCCTCCCAGGAGCTTCCTGCTCCAAACCCAATAAGCAACTGCATCAAGAGACCCTGGTGAGATGGTTCCTTAGGGACGGTCCCCCAGATCATGCAGCAGCCATGACACAGGGGAGGATGGAGAGGAGGGACAGACAGATGGGCCAACACAAACAAGCACAGAGGAAGGGGATGGGGGGCTCCATGTGGGTCACAGAGCTCCTGCCCCTTCCCCACTCCTAGGGCTGCTGAGTCTCCTGAGAACAAGGGTTCACCTTGCCTGGAAGGGTGGGGATCCCAGAAGTACAAACAGTCCTGAGATGTGCGATCTATGATGGTTCACCCCCAGGAGACTGCCCTCCCCGCCCCCACAATCCCATCACCTCTGACATCACCACCTCTGAGACCACTCAGGAAGGGCCTCTCTTGTCCTTTTAACTCACAGTCAAGGGTTACAGGGGATTTACTTAAACCCCTTTATTGAGGAATGACTGACACAGAGAGAGCTGTGCACATCTAATCTACACAGCACAATGCTTTTGACAATATGCAGACACCTATGAGACATCCCACAATCTAAACCATAGGCGCATCCACCGCCTCCAAAAGTTTCCTCTCACACTCTTTATTATAATTAATGTTGTCAAGTTTCTTTAAATATTATTCACTCTCTTAACAAATGTTTAACTGTGCATTACATTATTATAGCTGCAACACTGGGCTGTCCACTGAGGTACTTTTTGAATGAACTTTCCTGATAAACAGATAAGGGAACAAATGCAATAAAGACACAGACGAGGGTTCAGGACCAGACTGAGCTCTGTGTCCACATTATTCTGAAACCAGGGGCAGCTGCCTGGGGACCTGCACCCTCACTGGATGGACCAGCCTCAGCCCTTCCAGCCCCTCCTTCCCATATCTCCCCAGTGACCCCAGGCTCCTCCCCAGGGCCCTGGCTTCACCCTCCAGGTCCCCTCTGTCCCTCTGCCCTTCCCACGCCCTCCCCTGCACTGCTCTCATCATGGCTCCTGCCCCCTGCCCAGCAGAGACCAGCTCCTGTGGGGGAGAAGCAGCCTCACTCTCCCTGTCAGTCAGCTCTGCTCCTTCCTCCTGGAGCTGCTCCTGCATCAGGTCATACAGGAGACCAAACTGGCTCCAGATCCTTCTAGTTCACACCCACAGGGTCAAGTAGTCCCCTGATCCCACCAACCCCCCTCTATCCCCTCCTTCTCTGAGGTGACCCCTCCCTTGACTAAAGTGCAGGAGGGCAGAGGAGAGGACCCAATACTCAGACAGACTGTCCCTCCCCAAGGGGACCTGCCCCTGGTCCTAGGCCTTCCCTTCCCCTCCCCCTACAGGGTGAGGCCTCCTGCCCTGGGGCTGCTCTCAGCAGGGGACACTCCTCCCCTGGAGCAGGGTGACCTCTGGCTACCAGGGCAGCTGGTCAGAGGCAGGATTCCAAACTTGGGGGTCATGTCTGGGGCACCTGAGACGATCATGTCAAGTGAAACATGGATCATCTTTTTGATCAACACAGGATATGACAGATTCCCCCCAGTGCCGCAGACCAGCTTTTGGCAAAATGTCGGGTCAGGAGTCCTTGAAAGGAAAAGACGGCCTAGGTGAGGCATTAAGGACTGAGGGGATGGGAATGAGGTAGTGAGGAGACACTGACACTCGGTGAGGTGCAAGTATCTTCTACTGAGGGGCTCAGCAGTTTCTTTATTTATACTCTTTTAGCAAGCTGTGAGATGACATCATTATGTGCATAGAAACAAAGCAGAAACAATCAGTGCATCCCTTAGACTTTTTGTTGCTCTATGCCTTCCACAAGAAGGCAACCTTCAAGGTTGAAAAACTAAGCCTTACACTAAAACTTATTATTTCAGTTAAACAATTCCCTAAGACAGTGGATAGAGCGCCAGTACATCCCTATCAGCTAAAGCCTAAGCATCAAAAGACTCTTCTATTCATATGGCCTTCAGCCGGAGACCAGCTGCTACTCAGCTATCAGAACTTTTTCTGCCAAGAAACTCCTTAAAACAATTAACTTCATTTAAAAACTTTCCTAAGAAATGTCTAAAAAAAGCAAACTTCTAAAAAAGCAAAAGAAGGACTTATATAATTGTGCTGGATTGCTTGTCAGGCATGTACAATAAATTGTCTCCCATTGTCAAGTGGGCCAAATTGTTTAATAACTAATTTCTAAACAGATCATTTTCCATGCCATTTACTTACAGTATGCTGATATCTATAATTTATTGCCTAATGTACTTTCTGAGAAATTTTTCTCTTTTTATGACCAAAAACAAAAAACGAAGGGGTGTTAAATCTTTAGCCCCACGGTGTGAGGCACAAGGAATTTTCAGCCCCACGGTGTGAGGCTCTTTGGCAATTTTTGGTCCCACGGTGTGAGGCCCTTTTTCTTCAGCCCCACGGTGTGAGGCTCTTTGAGTTTCGGCCCAACAGTGTGAGGCCCTTTTTCTTAGCTGCTTGCCAGTGTCTTACTTGGCCGGGGCAGCAAGGCTCTGCGCCCCAGGTGCATGGGAAAGGCCACGTGACTGTCAGAGGGGAAAATTGGAGGAAGGAAGATAGAAAGTAGGGAGGACAGAAGATGGGCCCCATGGGAATATCAGGCTCGAGCACCCCCAGGGCTGAGGGAGCCATGTCTGCTCTGTCTGAGGTCACAGTGATGACATGGTCCCCGCAGAGCTGGGAGATAATTGGGGTCCCCATGAAAGAATCAGAAGCCATGCTGGGAGGAGGATCCTGAGAACATTCTCATTCTCCCAAATCCCCCCTGACCTGCCCACTTGGGGGTTCCTCTCCCTCTGGATGAAGATCTCACCTCCTCAGATGACTCTCACTGAGCCCAGAGAGAAAGAGAGAGAGAGAGAGAGAAGAGGAGGGAGATGGATTGGGAACAGCTCACAGAGGACAAGGGGACAAGCCCAGCCCAGGACTCTGGGGACATGGACTCTGGGGCTCAGCTGGGGGTGGACAAGCTCCTGAGGTGAGAAGGACCATGAGTGTCAGATGAGCAGCTTCAGTCTGGGCCCAGGGTCTGCACCATCCTGTCTGGGGCCTGGTCTCTCCTCCTCTCCACAGGCTGCTCCTCAGCTCTGCAGGGGAGGGGAAGTTACCTGTATTGTGACTGATATTTCAGTTCCTCATTTTTATGTTAAAAACAGGGGATTTTTAATGCAATTACTTTAAAATTAGTAGCATAAAAATTTTCTACTCTAATCAATGCAGTTTCCTGTATAGGACCTCTCTGGTAGCGCAAGTTGTTATGCAACCTATGAAGCTGTCCTCAGCCACTGAAGTACGAATTTGATCCCCCGCTGGCCAGGGAGCAACCCAAATGGCCACAGCAATCCTCTCCTGACTGGCACACTGCTCCCCTCAGCAGTGTACTGTTGGCAATCTGCCTGTTCTTTTCCCTGCTCTGGTGAATCCTCTTGTTATAGAGCAGCCCTTTTCCCCCTAACACTCTCACCCCCCACACCTCTGGCCTGTGTTCCAGCTCTTGTATGCATAAATAAATGAATCTTAAAAAAAAAAAGTTTCATGTATAAAAGTCTGTCTTGAAATAAGTAATCTTGTATAATTTTTATGCAATCACAAACAATGACCTAAAAATGACTCTCAAACAAATATATAAACAATTAATATTATTAATTAATGAGTGACAGCACTGGTACTATTGCAACATGCTACAAGAGGATTTTGAAGAATATATCCTTGATTGTCCAGCATGAAGGCAACTTAAAATATTCTAAAAAAGAACAAAAGTGGTAATATCTATGGATAAAAAATTATAGTCTTTGGAATTCTCTTTTTTGCTTTACACACAGCAAGTGACTTCACAGCAAACACATCCTTAAAAATGACAACAAAACAAGTCAAACTTTATACTGTGATGTCCCATTAGATCAAAAGACATGACACACAGATTACTTATTTATCAGTTTTTGATAGTTTTTTAGAACAATAGAAGGAAAAATTTCATGGATAGTAGCTGAGGATAAATCTTAAAAATGACAAACATCCCATCATAGGATCCAGAAGAAAGGCAGCACGACCAGGAGAGACGCGTGTCCTCGGCTGTGACTGGAGTGTCCCCTCCAGGGCTCATCCTGACACTGTGCAGGGGGCCAAGGGACACGCTCCTGGGGTCCAGCTCCAGGTCACACAGGAGGGCACATGGGGAGTGTGGGCCAAGAAGTGACACAGGGGTGATGGGAGAGTCCACACCTGTGACTACTCAGCTCCACACACACAATTCACACACATTTGAACAGTCACACAACTCAACTGCATGTTTTTAACTACCAAGAGAAAGCTCCCTTTACACATCTCCAAAACAGATGGCACCAATCTTTGTGTTTATATTACTTATTTCTCAAGTTCAGTCACAATTCAATTGTTTATCTGTTATCCAAAAAATACATCATAAAAATAAAGTATTCTTTAGCACCTGGGTTCCTCAGCAAAAGCTCAAGTTGGATAAACTCCAGTTAATTGAGGACAGGAATTCATAGCTCATTCCCTTCCTTGCCCAAACAGTAGGAAAACCCCTTGAAATATATTTTTTTTTTATGAAAAGAAAAACGATCTCCTATGGTAACATTCTTCCCACCCCAAACAGGTTCCAATCAGTCAATTTCACCATCTGTGGCCTCAGCATGAGTCCTGACCTGACTGTTCTCACAGCCACGGCAGTAAATGGGTGATGGGAGAGTCCACACATTCGACTCCTCAGCCCCACACTCACAATGTATACACTGCTTATCTTTAACTATCAAGAGAAGCTTCCTTTAAAAGTGAAGAAGTGCTCACCTTTCCCCAAAATGAAGGGACAGACAGTCTCAAGTTTTGTATCTAACATATCATATTAGGAATGTCTCAAATTTGCTCACAATAACTTTGTCTATTTTGTTACTGTAGGGAGCATGTAAATTGTAAACATCACCTACATCCCTATCAGATACCAGCTTTTCACAGACACAGTCTGCGCACAGCAGAGGCTGCTTGTTAATGATGAAATGAAACATATTCTTGTTGGACACGAGCTGTCCAAGGATGGGTGAAAAATATTTTTGTTTTGATAGTGAATTTGCAGTGAAAAAATAGTTTGGTGAAAGTAAGACATAAATATTTATCTTTATATATTTTTGAATGTAAACATATTATTGAAAATGTGTTGAGAAAAATAAATGATGTGACCTAGCATAGAAAAGTATATAAACCGAGCCATGGCAAAGCACTTAGTCTTCGAGATCCAACAGAGAAGACCCGGAACATCGTTCACTGGCTGTGGCCACCAGGCGTCCCTGCGGAGCCAAGACCGGATTCGCCCCGCCAAGTTCAAGAGATTGAACACGAGCTGCCAGACCATGGACCACTCTTCCCGGGCGACTAAAGTGACATAGTGGTAAGCATCGCTCCAGGGACACAGCAATAGGGTAGTGCTAGGCATGGTGTTTGATTGTGTGTGACTTGTGTGAATAAAACATACTGAAAGGCACTGTTTATGGTCAGAGCTTTATTGGCGGCACCTACCCTGAGGAAGCCCACCAAGGTGGTCTGCTCCCTCTGCTCATGACAGTTATCCAAAACTATATTATAAACATAAACTACATCAACTTGTATAAAAGCACAAAGGAAGATGATAAAAGAAGACAATGGGTAATAAAGACAAATCAACACACACAACAAGAGAAATTGTTTAAACTATTACAGCCTCTTTACAGTCACACACCACTATGACCCCTGACTCCTCCCCACTCCCCCTTCTCCATCTTCTCCTCCCACCAGAACCACGTCAGTGTCCCCTGGGGGAGGATCACACCTTCCTCCCTGCAGGTCTGGGGCTCAGGATATGCTTCCTCTAGCAGCTGTGGTTCCCGTGACCCTTTGTCACAGGACGTGGAAGGACCAAGTCAGCACAGGGGCACCTGGAGCTCAGGTCACAGCTCCCCAAGTCACCCCGAGTCTGAAAGTCTCTTCTTCATTCTCGTCTTAATTCAGGGAGCAGTTCTCTCCTTCGCAAATGGTGTTTACACAAAAGAGGAACCAGATCCTTCTCCTGAGGTCACCAAATTAACACACCACAAGTTTATCACTGGTCATAGAAACTCATCAGGTTTGATAAAATTAAGTGTATTTCATCCATTCCAGAGTAGGAAGCAGATAACAGAATATTAGGCTCCTTAAAAGTCCATTGTCTACCATTTCCCCAAATATTTTGGAGGCAAAAGTTTCCTGGTCAGATAGTCCAGACCCCTAAAAGTAGATCTGGGGACCGTCCATCAGGCTCTAGTTTCCTCCCAACAAACTCATGTGGAATAAAGTAACCTCTAATTAATTTAGGAGAATCATTCAGAGCTCATCCCCTTTCTTGTCCTACCAGCATAAAATCCCTATTGAATATATTCTTTACCAAATGATAAATGATTTCCCATGGAAAAATTCACCCTACCCTAAACAGGTTCAGAGTTGTGTCTCAGCACAAGGCCTGACCTGACTGTTCTCTCAGCCATGGCCCAGGAATCTGCACCCAGAGCAGGAGGACGAGATCCAGCATCCAGGACTCACTCACAGGTTTGTCCACAGGGAATCTGCAGCCACAAGAAGAGCCCAGGGCAGGGCTGGGCAGGGAGGGGCCTCATGGAGACACAGTCTCAGGGGTGCAGGGGAGGAGGGGGGCTTCAGTCCCTGGGGCAGCCCCACCCACACCAGAGCCTGAGGGGATCCCCCAGAGAAGGAGGATTGTTCATGGGCACAGAGGGCTTCTGAGGCCCAACCTCCAGGGGGCAGATGGTCATGGACACGTTTCCTAAAACACAGATGAAGAATGGAAAGAGGGTCCCAGAGAAGGACTCAGGAGGGAAGGAGAAGATGTGGGAGCCATCGGTCATGTCATAGAAGGAGACATCCCCGTGATCATAGTCCAGGAAAACCCCCACCCTGTGGGGAAACTGCCTAAGGGGTAGTGGAGTAGGAGGGTCAGTAAAGGCTTGGAAAATTTTAAGGTACTGGCCAATAACCCATTTCCCTTTTAATGGGGACACATCACCATATCTATTTTTCTGATTTTTCCTCCAGACCCCTAGGGCCCACACAGTTCTGTTTCTACTCCTGACCTCCACTTCCCAGTAACAGCGCCCTGATGTGATGCCCTCAAGACCCCAAACATTGTCTAGTATTCCATCCTGTTGATGGGTCAGACTCTTCATATCACGAGAGAGGACAATTCCAGGGATGCAAGAACCTGGATCCAGAGTGACAGGCCCTGCAGAGAGAGAACCCATGTACCAGCCTGACATAACAAGGGCACACACCTCCTCAACCCAGACACTCAGCTTTATGGGGAGAGGGATATGATCCCTGAAATGAGAGCCTGGTGACCCCAGCCCACAGCCCCCAAGCAAGAGAAGGAGCTACAAGATTATTGAGACTCAAATATGTCACAGGACCCCTGGGGACCCACCTGGACCGCAAGGATTAAGGAGCTCTTTCAGCACCCATGACCAGTCACCCCCGACCCAGCTGTGTGACATCACAGCTGCACCCACCTCACACCCATGGAGGGTGCAGAGTCTGTGTCCACACAGAGAACAGAAGGAAAGGCCAGAAACTGAGTAGCCCCAGAGAGAACAGAGTCACTCACAGGCCCGGAACTGCTCCTTCCGCCAATCTGCAAGAGACACACATGTCACATGAGGGACTCTAGATACTGACACATCAGGGCCCACACCTAGTTTTCTATAAGACTTTGACACAGAGTTCACAGGGGAAAATATTTGGAAACATTTAGTGGATGCATTTAACTTTTAGATTCATACACACGCGCGCGCACACATTTGTTATGCTGCAAATTTCCCATGATTTAAGACCTAAAGCTTAATATTCAGGAGTGTAGGCTGGACACCAACTGAACAGAAAGGTCTTTACCCAGACACGACCACCAAATGATACTTTTCAAGTCACCAGCCGCAGACGCATCCTGGAAACTAGGTTTCTTGAGCAGGTTCTATGGAGATGAAACACCCAGGACTGTGTGTGCTTGTGAAGACTTAACAGCCCGGGACGTGCCGCTTCTCTCTGAGCCACGGGACTTAGAGCTACAACCAGCCCAGGTCTGTGTGTGGCCCGATGCTCCTGCCTCTTGGGGCAGCAAAGACCTGTGGAAGCCTGGAGATGTGGGGGCTGTTGGGCAGACCTTTCCCCTCTGGTTTTGAATAAATCTGTTTGTCCAACAAGGGGAGAGAGACAGAGAGAGAGAGAATGACACAATGTGACTGAGCTGCATGTGGGAGTGACTGTGACATGTGTGAAGAGACTCAGGACATTCAGCAGAGGGTCCTGCCCACTCAGGAGGGGGTGAAGAGGGCTCTAGGAGGAGAGAGACGTGCAGAGTAGGGGACAAGGACACACATTGAGAGGATCAAGCACTTGTGGCAACTTTAGCATTTTCATGTGTCATGGAAACAAAACCCTCCCTGCAGACAGAGAAGACCACAAACACATTGGATTGACACAACTGTTTCCTTCAAGAAGAGCCCAGAAAGATGGAAGCTTCAAAGTAAAACCTCTCTGTATAAGCAGAATAATGACTTCAAAGATGTCCATGTCCTCATCCCATGAATGTGTAAACATGTGTACTTGACAGAGGAAAGAGAAACCTGCAGGTGGCACAGAGATGGGGCCTGGAAACAGGGAGATTATTGAGGATCATCAGGGGTAACTAATCACATGAGCCTTAACAGCCATGACCCCGCACCTGTGCTCAGAGACAGTCACATGGTGACAGCAGCAGGGCCATAAAGAGGCTGCATGGCAGGCTGTGTAGACAGAGGATGGGGGTCCCCAGCCAATGCAGGGGCCCTAGATCCTGGGAGAGGAAGGGGCTCCTGGAAGGAAGGAGCTGCCAGACCCTGGTGTTAGTCCCAGGATGGGTTCTCAGGTGTCTTCCCTCCAGGCATGTGAGATGATAAACTGTGTGGGTGACGCTGCTCAGGGTGTGGTGACGTGTGTCAGCAGCAGCTGGAGCTCTGATGCCCCATGTTGGGGGCCAGGCAGCCTGAGCAGGGCCCTGGCAGGGGAAGGGTCTGGAGTGAGCACCAGGACCCCATGATGCTCGTGGAGAGATGAGGACCCAGAATTGTCCTATATGCTGGAGGGAGATGGAGGGAAAGAGAGGATCGTGGAGAGCAGAGAGGGAGGGAAGGACGGGTATGGAGAGGAGGACAATACATGGGACAGGAGGAAGGAACCAGAAGGTTTTTCAGTTTGCTGACCAGATACAGACCCTGACTCTGCGGTGGAGGGAGGATCACCCACAAGCCCCTCAGCATGTGCCTCACAGGATTTCTAGAAACTTCCAGAGATCAGCAATTCCTGATCCACAAAGCTATGACACTGCATAGCCTCTCCTCACACTGATATCCCTACTGTCTCACCACAGGAAGGACCAGGTGACAAGGGGTCTGAAGGTGTCCTGACCCCACATGACCTGCAGGGATGACAGGGCAGGTGGAGGCAGGGCTGTGCTCACAAGTGGGGCCCTGCAGTTCTCAGATGGAGGCTACAGAGTGAAGAGTTGACTAGGGACACCAACCCCATCCTGGTGGTGTTCCCTGATAGAGAAGGGACAGAGGGGAGGCTGGGAGGAGTCCCAGGACCCTCAGGGACACTCACCTGCATACAGCTGGGCCTTCCTCCAGGCTGGAAGGGAACACACAGGTGAGACCTCAGCACAACCACCTGCACAGGTGAATCCAGGGGCCCTGGTCTCCCCCGTTCTGCAGGTGAGACTCTCTGGGGGTTGAGGGGAGAGGCTGGAGAGGTCATGACCCCCTGCCCTGTGCAGACAGCAGGGGGTGGTGGGAAATCCCTGTCTTAGGGCAGGATCCTGCAGGACAGACTGACCCAGCCCTGCCTGCTCCTGCTGTGGGGCTTTGGGCAAGTCACTGAGTGGCTCTGGGCCTTACAGCCTTCAAAGCTCCTGTTTCACATACTACTCAGTGTTGCCACACAGAATGAAAAACAGTAAACATGAAGTTTTTTTACTGTGTATATTAGTACATAATTATTGTATTCAGTATTTTCTGGCAATTGTATCTGGGAAATTAACAAGAATTGAAAATAAAAACAAAACATGTCGGGCCTCTGACATGTGGTGGCACAGTGGTTGAGTGCTGGGTTGTGAAGATGCCTGATGCCTCTGCAGAGCCAGTTCAATCCCTGGCCACCAGGCTAGGGTCCCACATGGTATGCAGATCTCTCTTGCTGCCCACTGCTCCCCTCAGCAGTGGTACTTTGTTGGTCTTCCTGTTCTGCTCCCTGCTCTGCTCTGGGTTAATTCTCTCACTCTCCCCACTTCTTACTATACCCAGTGCTTATATAAATAAATAA
>NW_023602073.1:49081187-49106720 GCF_014898055.3 Talpa occidentalis | reverse complement strand
TGCACAGGGTATGACAGATCCCTCCAGGTGCATGGGAAAGGCCATGCATTTGACTGTCAGAGATAGAAAACATAGATATGAAGAGTTCAAATAGGGAGGACAGGAGATGGACCCCATGGGGGTGAGAGAAGAGGCAGTAGCACCCCCAGGGCTGAGGGAGCCATGTCTGCTCTGTTTGAATTGACAGTGATGACATGTTCCCCATAGAGCTGTGAGAGGATTGGGGTCCCCATAGAGGAATCCTCAGGCTTCTAAGTTCTGCAGGGGAGGTGCTGAGCTATATGATAACTGGAACTTCAGTAGAGCCTGTTTTACTTGAATGGCAGGGCATTTTAAATATGTTTACTTTAAAAATTATCACAAATAAAATGTTTTCTAAAATTTAAATAGGGCCTCCCCAGTGGGGCAGCGGGTTGAACACAGCGCTGTGAAGCTCTCCACAGCCTCTGCAGCAAGGGTTCAATTCCCAGCCAGCCAGGGAGAAACCTATATGGCGGCAGACCTCTCCTGCCTTGCCCACTACTCCTCTCAGCATTGCTTTCGGTCTGTCTGCCTGTTCTGCTCCCTGCTCTGTCTCTGGTGAATCCTCTCACCATCCCATGCCTCTGGCCTGTACCCCAGCTCTTGTATAAATAAATCTTAAAATAAAA
Organism: Talpa occidentalis; assembly: GCF_014898055.3. Lineage (NCBI taxonomy): Eukaryota > Metazoa > Chordata > Mammalia > Eulipotyphla > Talpidae > Talpa > Talpa occidentalis. The sequence continues at coordinate 49,106,070 of NW_023602073.1, read as the reverse complement.
ATTAAATGAAGTTTTTTTTATAATAGTTTGTCTTTAAAGTAAGAAATTTGTGTAAATTTCCCAGGGCTCCCTGGTCAGAGGCAGGATTCCCAGTTAGTCAGAGGCAGGAACCCCCAAACTTGGGGTTCCTGTCTCTGGGGCACCTAAGAACATGATTTTAGGAACAGATAATCTTCTTTATCAACACAGGATATGACAGCATCCCTTCAGGAGCATTGAAATGTCCATGTGTCACACGTAGAAAGCTGAGGGGAAGAAAGGACAGAAATTGGGAATGTGGGGCCTCCCCGGTGGCGCAGCGGTTGAGCGTTGGGTTGCGAAGCTGCCCGCAGTCTCTGCAGCGCCGGTTCTATCCCCGGCCGTCTGGCGAGGGTCCCACATGGCGCACAGACCTCTCCTGCCGCCTGCTGCTCCCCTCAGCAGTGTACTTCGGTCCTTCTGCCTGCTCTGCTCCCCGCTCTGGCTCTGGTGAATTCTCTCACCCTCCCACGCTTCTGACTATACCCAGTGCTTGTATAAATAAATAAAAATCTTTAAAAAAAAGAAAGAAATTGGGAATGTAAGAAATTTTTGTCATGTTAATGACTTCCTGAAAAGTATATAAATGATTTATTCAATTAATTAATAGTAGTAAATTATAACCTGCTACAAAGAGGAATTTGAAGAATATGTTGTATATTGTCTAGCAGGAAAGGCAATTTCCAATAAATATATAGAAAAAAATTTAATTAAAGAAAGAAAGTGTGAGGAAAAGAAGAAAAGCACTTTATGTCCATGGGGCAATAAACTCTAGTCTTTGAATTATCTTTTCTGCTGAAAGACAGCAGCAATTTCACAGAAAACATGTCCTTCATTAATGATAACACCCCAGGTCAAACCTTATACATACCCTAGAGAATTTCATAAATTTATTTCTAATTGCAATTCCTGTAATGCCACAGGTAAAACTGAAATGTCCTGACATACATTTTACCTTTCATAGATTTTTAATAGTTTTTCTTAACAATTGAAGGAAAAGTTAGATGGATAATAGCTGAGGGAGCACCATAGCTGGTAAAAAAAAAAAAAAAAAATGACAAACATCCCATTGCAGGATCAAGAAGGAAAGCGCAGGACCAGGAGATGCATGTCCTTGGTTGTGACTGGCGTGTCCTTTCCAAGGCTCATCCTGATACTGTGCAGGGGGCCAAGGGACACGCTCCTGGGGTCCAGCTCCAGGTCACACAGGAGGGCACGTGGGGGATGTGGGCCAGGAAGCGACACATGGGTGATGGGAGAGTCCACACCTGTGACTACTCAGCTCCTTACACAATTACACACACATTTGAACTAACACACAATATAACTGCATGTTCTTAACTATCAAGAGAAGCTTCCTTTACAAGTGAGGAAGTGCTCACCTGTCCCCAAGGTGAGGAGATGGAGAGCCCCAATCTTCGTATTTAATGTGGCTCTATTATTTACTTCTCAAATTCAGTCACATTCCCTTAGGCTTTTCTCTTACCTGAAAACTATTATAAGTGTAAGCTCCCAAAATATGTATAACAGCATAAGGGTAAATACAGAGGGGAAGAAAGAGAATAATAAACACACATTAAAAAACACTATGTAAGAAGATAAAATGTTAAAACTATTACAGTCCTTTTTCTTTCCTAGCTCACACACCATCATGATGTCTGACTCCTCCCCCATGTCCCTTCTCCATCTTCTCCTCCCACCAGAACCACGTCAGTGTCCCCTGGGGGAGGGTCCACACCTTCCTCCCTGCAGGTCTGGGGCTCAGGATCCCACATCTTCTGGCAGCTGTGGTTCCCGTGACCCTTTGCCACAGGACATAGAAGGACCGAGTCAGCACAGGGGCACCTGGAGCTCAGGTCACAGCTCCCCAAGTCACCCCAAATCTGACAGTCTCTTCTTCACTCTCATCTTAATTCAGGGAGCTGTTCTCTCCTTTCAGTGGGTGGTGACACAAAAGGGGGAACCAAATGATTCTCCTGAATTCCCCACATGAACACACCACAAGATATTTACAAATAATAGAAATTTAACAAAGCTTGGAAAAGTAGGTGTATTTCTTCTATTCCAGGATAGGAAGATGTAAAGTAGAATACTGGCCTCTGCTAAAAGTCCAGCAACTACCATTTCCCTGAAAACACAGATGACCAACTATGTAGCCAGACCCCTCAAAATACAGCTGGAGATCCTGCCTCAAAATATGGGTTTTTCTGTGTAATCTCAAGTTGGATAAAGTAAAATGTAATTAATTTAGGAGAATAATTTAGAACTCATCCCCTTTCTTGTCCAGAGGGCATGAAAATTCCATGAAATGTTTTCTTTACCAAGAGAAAAGTGATTTGCATGGTAAAATTTATCCCTAATCTAAACCAATTCAAAGTCACTCAATTTTATCCTTTCCTGCCTCAACAAAGGTCCTGACCTGACTGTTCTCACAGCCACGGCCCAGGAATCTGCACCCAGAGCAGGAGGACGAGACTCCAGCATCCGGGACTCACTCACTGGTTTGTCCACAGGGAACCTGCAGCCCCAAGAAGAGCCCAGGCCAGGGCTGGGCAGAGAGGGTCTTCATGGGGACACGGTCTCAGGGGTGCAGGGGAAGAGGGGTCTTCAGGTCATGGGGGAGCCCCATCCACACCACAGCCTGTGGGGCTCCCCTCCCCTGGGGGACACACAGGCCCCTCCAGAGAAGGAGGATTGTTCATGAGCCCAGAGGGCCTCTGGGGCCCAGCCTCCATGGGGCAGAGGGTCAGGGACTTGTCTCCTAAATTACCGAAGAAGTATGAAAAGAGGGTCCCAGAGAAGGACTCAGTGGGGAAGGAGAAGATGTGGGAGTCATCAGTCATGTCATAGAAGGAGACGTCCCTGTGAGCATAGTCCAGGAAAACCCCCACCCTGTGGGGAACCTGCCTAAGAGGTAGCAGAGCATCAAGATCTATAAAGGCTTTAAAAACTTTTTTGCATCCCGCAAAAACCCATAACCCATTTGGTGGGGACGGAGCACTGTATCTTGTTTTCTTACTTTCCCTCCTGACTCCCCAGCCCCCACTCAGTTCTGTCTGCATTCCTGACCTCTATTTCCCAGTAACAGCGTCCTGATGTGATGCCCTCAAGGGCCAAAATGGGGTATCCCCTTTTTATGCCATTGTGATGACAGGTCAGACTCTTATCATGAGAGAGGAAAATTTCTCCATAGCAAGAGCCTGGATCCAGAGTGACAGACCCTGCAGAGAGGTTCCCATTATACAAGGTCCCCTGACCCATGATAAGTACACATAAACCTTACCCCAGATACTTAGCTGTGTGGGGGGAAGGATGGTCCTTGAAATGAGAGTCTGGTGACTACAGCCCAAAGAAACCCAAGTAAGAGAAGGAGCCATAAGACTTATTGCAGATCACATATGTCACAGGACCCTGGGTGACCTTCCTGGACTCCAAGGACTAAGGAATCTCCTCAGCACCCATGACCAATCAGCCCCAAGCCCAGGTGTGTGACATCACAGCTGCACCCACCCCACCCCCACGGAGAGGGCAGAATCTGTGTCCGCACTGAGAACAGAAGAAAGGCCAGAAGCTGAGCAGCCCCAGAGAGAACAGAGTCACTCACAGGCCCAGAACTGCTCCTTCTGCCAATCTGCAAGAGACACACATGTCACGTGAGGGACTCTAGATACTCACACATCAGGGCCCATGCCTAGTTTTCTACAAGACAGTAATACAGAGTTCATAGGGGAAAATATTTGGAAACATTTAGTTGATGCATTTAACTTTTAAATTCACACACACACACACACACACACACACACACACACACACACACACACAGTTGTTATGCTGCAAATTTCCCATGATTAAGACATAAAGCTTAATACTCAGGGGTGAGAGGCTGGACACCAACTAAACAGAAAGATCTTTACTCAGATATGACCATCAAATTATGCTTTCCAACCCACCAGCACACACACATCCTGGAATCTAGGTTTTCTTGAATACGTTCTATAGAGATGAAAATGTCAACAAATGCATGTACTTATGAAGAAATAATAGACCAGAATGTGCAGCTCCTTTCTGAGCCATGGGTGAGAGAGCTACATCCTAGTCTATGTGTGTGTGTGGCCTGATGCTCCTGCCTCCTGAAACAGGGAAGGCTTATGGAACCATGGAACCATAGAGGCTGGTAGGCAGAGCTTTTCCTTCTGATTCTGTACAAATCTATTTGTCAAACAAAGGGAGAGAGAGAGAGAGAGAAGCTGAAACAAACATGACTGAGCTGCACATTGAAATAACTGTGACATAAGTGAGGAGACTGTGGACCCTGCAACAGAGGGCCCTGCCCACTTAAGAGGCCATGGAGAGGGTTGTAGGAAGGAGAGAGACGTGCAGAATAGGGAACATGGACATACACTGGGAAGATCAAACATTGGTGACATCTCCCCACATTAACATGGACAGTGGGGAAAAAAACATCCCTATAGATAGAGAAGGACACAGAAATAGTAGATGGACTTACCTGATTCCTCCCAGAATAGATCAAAGAGATGGAAGATTCCAAGAAAAATTTCTCTAAGCAAAATAATAGCTCCAGAGTTGTCCATGTTCTAATCTCACAACACTGTAAACATGTGTCATCAGTGGAGGAAAGAGAAACCTGCAGGTGGGACAGAGATGGGACCTGGAAACAGGGATGTTACTGAGGATCATCAGGGGGAACCAATCACATGAGCCGTAATAGCCGTGACCCTGCACCTGTGCTCAGAGACAGTCACATGGTGATGGCAGCAGGGCCATAAAGAGGCTGCATGGCAGGCTGTGTAGACAGAGGATGGGGGTCTCCAGTCAATGCAGGGGGCCCTAGATCCTGGGAGAGGAAGGGGTGCCTGGAAGGAAGAAGCTGCCAGACCCTGGAGTTAGTCCCAGGATGCGGTCTCAGGTGTCTGCCCTGCAGGCGTGTGAGATGATAAACTGTGGGTGATGCTGCTCAGGGTGTAGTCACGTGTGTCAGCAGCAGCTGGAGCTCTGATGTTCCATGTGGGGGCCCAGGGAGTATAAGCAGGGCCCTGGAAGGGGAAGGTCTAGAGGGAGCACCGGGACCCCATGATGCACGTGGACAGATGAGGCCCAAAAGTGTCAATGCTCAGGGAGAGATGGAGGGAGAGAGAGGGGCCTGGAGAGCAGGGAGGGAGGGAAGGACAGGTGTGGAGAAGAGGACAAGATGGTCACCTTGGGACAGGAGGAAGGAACCAGAAAATTTATCAATCTCCTAACCAGAGACAGACCCAGACCCTGACTCTGCTGTAGAGGGAGGGTCACCCTTAAGCCCTAATGACCAGATGGGACGTGCCCTCCCCACTCTCAGCATGTGCCACACAGGATCATAGACCAGAGGCCCCAGGGGTGCCCCTGAAATGACTGAAAGGGGAGCACAGGCCCCTCACCCCCGGCACCCCAAGGCCATGTCATCCCCCACCTCATGCCTGCCTTGGAAAGAAGAAATTCAGGCCATTCACCAAAACTAATGTTGGGTACAGAGGAAGACTCTGAGAGGCCATCAGGGGAGAGTTCGATTTGTCCAATTTTGTGAGGAAAGAGGTGGAAAGAAGAGAATTCAGAATCCACATTTATAGACATAAGGAACATTTTCTTCTACACATTGTATATAAATGTGTGACTATGCCAGTTCAGTCAGATAAACTGGCATTTCTGTCTTTGTTATTTGAGAAGAAACAAAATCACATGCAATGATTGGACTGTCCCAGGTGACCTCTTTGAGAAAAAATGAGATTTTAAATTTACTAGTTTTCAAGAAGACATTTGGTGACATCCAACTACAATGCTATACACCATGTTTCTTTCATACAACAATAAAAAAGAGGGAGTGGAGGAGAACAGGAACAGGCGCAGTAACAACAAAGAAGAAAATAGAAGTGACATTTAATGTGAGACAAAGCATGCCCAGTACTGTGTGTGCACTGACTGAACTAGTCAATTAATTTTTGTGGCAAAACTTTTTTTTTTTTTTTTTTTTTTTAGAGGCATGAATTTTTATTTATTTATTTATTTGTTTGTTTGTTTATACATGCACTGAGTACAGTCAGAAGCGCGGGAGGGTGAGAGAATTCACCAGAGCCAGAGCAGGGAGCAGAGCAGGCAGAAGGACCGAAGTACACTGCTGAGGGGAGCAGCGGGCGGCAGGAAAGGTCTGCGCGCCATGTGGGACCCTCCTGCGGTGGCTGGGGAGCAGCCGGGGATCGAACCGCGCCGCAGAGGCTTCGCAACCCAGCGCTCAACCGCTGCGCCACCTGGGAGGCCCTTGTGGCAAAACTTAAAGTCAAAAATTTTTGTTAAATTTTATAAAAGATATGATATCACACATGTATCCATCTGTGAAACTAACAACATCAAAATGTTGATTCTAGTGTATTAATGGTGTTTCATTCAGCACATCATTCTTTTTGCATGCCTAAGGGAAACTTATGTTAAAAATACATGAGACATGAATTCAGCAGAGACTGGAATGTTGGTAAAGAGAGAGCATAGGATCCATGCTGTGTGGAAATGAGTCCCAGGGGAACCAGAGGCTCTGAGGAGGGTCCTGATCCCCAGGCCCCTCCCCTATAACCCCCCTCTCAGGACCATAAACAAACCCCTGAGCAGGGAAAGGGCATGTGACTCAGGCTCACAAGCCTCAGACCTCCCTTCACCAGCATTTCTGACCTTCCAAGCAGGACCCTGTGCAGACCCTGCCCTGGGGTCACTGGGGGTGGGGCGGGGGAGTAGGTCATATCAGAGGGAATTCAAGGAGATGGTCACCTCAAGAATGGTTCTTAATGTGCAAGTTTTTCTGAAATAATTCACAAAGGCCCACTGCATTTCATTTTCATGCCTTTCACAGTGTCTGCACAGCACAAATTCAAACTGGGGACTGTGCCCTGTGGCCTCTTCTCGGTCCCAAACTCTCTGGAGGGCACATCTCCCACACATGTCTCTACTTCCCATCTCTCTCTCTCTTTCTCCATCTAGACTTTTCATTCAAAATTTGCCCCCTTCACTTTGGAAATTGATTATAACCATTCTAGGTTTGTACTTTTCCAACCTACATAATTACCTTTAAAAAAAGCTAATTAGGGCCCCCCCTGGTGGCGTAGCGGTTGAGCGCTGGGCTGTTAAGCCCAATTACAGTCCGGCGACAAGGGTCCCACATGGCGCACAGATCTTTCCTGCCATGCCTGCTGCTCCCCTCAGCAGTGTATTTTGTCAGTCTGCCTGTTCTGTTCCCCGCTCTGGCTCTGGTGAATTCTCTCACCTTCCAGTGCTTCTGACTGTACCCAGTGCTTATATAAATAAATAAATAAATAAATAAATAAATAAATAAATAAATAAATAAATAAATAAATAAATAAATAAATCTTTAAAAAAAAGCTAATTAATAGAGACCATAGACTTTCAGACAGATAATTCTCCTAAAAAAAAGAAGGTGGTGGTTCTGAAAAATCATACCTTGTCTATCTTGCTATAAAGACACAAAAACATACATACACATACAGACAAACACACACACAGGAGTTTGCTTATAACTTCAGATATTTCACAGGTGCCCACCCAGCAGTCCATAAAGACCCCCAGAACCTAGGACCCCAGACTCAGAGCACCTGCTCTAAAGCAACTGATTCCTCAGCAACCATAAAGGCTTAGAGAGAAAACCCAACATGGACATGGACCAGACCATGAGGAGACAGATAAACAAAAAGAAACAGGAAAACCTAGTTACAATATGGGATGGGAATTGTGGATCCAAAAGGATCCATAACCACAGACCCCCTTAGCAAGATCTGATTCCTAAGGAGGAAGTAGAATTTCTGGAATTTTCCAGAGGTCAGCAATTCCTGACTCACATAGTTGTCGCTACTTCAGCCTCTCCTTACACTGACCCCCCCCCCATCCACCATCCTTGCCGGGGACCAACCTCCAGCAAAATGTCGTGTCAGGGGTTCCTGAAAGGATGAGACAGCATCAAAGAAAATGGAAGGGCTGAGGGGAAGGGGATGAGGTAGTGAGGAGACACTGACACTGGATGAGGTGCAAGTATCTTCTGCTGAGAGGCTCAGCAGGTTCTTTATTTATACATTTTTAGCACGCAGTGAGATTACATCATCATGTTCATAGAAACAAAGCAGAAACAATCAGTGCATCTCTTTTTCCATAGGCTTTTGGCCACTACATGCTCTCCGCAAGAAGGCAAACTTCAAGGTTAATAAAAAACTAAGCCTTACACTAAAACTCATTGTTTCAGGTAAACAATAACCTAAGACAGTTGATAGCCACCAGTACACCCCTATCAGCTAAAGCCTAAGCAAGAAAAGCCTCCTCTTATTCGCATGGCCTTCAGCCGGGGACCAGCTGCTACTCAGCTATTAGAACTTTTTCTACCTAGAAACTCCTTAACTCAAATAGCTTCATTTAAAAACTTTCCCAAGAAATTTAAAAAAAAGGCAAAAGAAAGACCCACTACAACTGCTGTGCTGGATTGCTTGTCAGGCATGCACAACAAACCGCCTCTCATTGTCAAGTGGGCCAAACTGCCCAACAACTAATTTCTAAACAAACAATTTTCTGTGCCATTTACTTACAGTCTGCTGATACATATAATTTATTGCCTAATATACTTTCTGATAAATTTTTCTCTCTTTATGACCAAGAACAAAAAGCAAAGGATGCCAGATCTTCAGCCCCACGGTGTGAGGCCCTTTCTCTTAGCTGCTTGTCAGTATCCTATCTGGCTGGGGCAGCAAGGCCTCCTGCAGCATATCCTCACTCACAGAAAGGACCAGATGACAAGGGGTCAAAGGGTGTCCTGACCCCACATGACCTGCAGGGAGGACAGGGCAGGTGGAGGCAGGTCTGTGCTCACAAGGGGGGCCCTGCAGTTCTCAGATGGAGGCTATAGAGTAAGAAGAGAACAGGGACTCAATCCCTTTTTGGTGGGGATCCCTGATAGAGAAAGGGTGGAAGGGAGCCTGGGAGGGGGTCGCAGGACCCTCAGGGCCACTCACCTGCATACAGCTGGACCTTCCTCCAGGCTGAAAGGGAACACACAGGTGAGACCTTAGCACAACCATTGCTCATGTGATCCATGGGCCCTGGTCACCACTGTTCTTCAGGTGAGACTCTCTGGGGGTGGGGGTGAAGCTGGAGAGGTCATGACCTCCTGCCCTGTGCAGACAGCAGAGGGTGGTAGGAAATCCCTGGCTCAGGTCAGGAGACTGCAGGACAGACTGACCCAGCCCTGCCTGCTGCTGCTGTGGGGCTTTGGGCAAGTCACTGAGCAGCTTTGGTCCCCACAGCCTTCAAAGCTCCTATTTCACTTGATACTAGATGTTGATACAAAGATCAAAACCAGTAAATGGGAAGACATTTCGTAATGTATATATTAGTCCCTAATTATTATATTCAGTATTAACTGGTATATTAACTGGAAGGTGAAATAAAAACACAACATGGACATCACATCAGCTTCAGAGAAGACGTGGCCCATCTTTCTCAGATGAAATATTTGTAAAGATAAACACTCTTCTGGGAGGTGGAAACTCCCCCCACCTCCTCCCATGCAGGGTCACCCCGTCCTCTCCAATCACTACTGATCAGCATCTTCAGGAGTAGAGAGAACAGATTCTCCTTGGGTAGGGCTTGGGGAGAGAGGGCAGGAGGTCACACTCCTGAATTTCCAGAGCCCAGTTATTTAGGAAATCTCAGAAAAGCTGGCTTCTGCTTCCAGGTGCTGACCAAGAACAAGAGTCATTGAAGGCCAGAAAGCCAGCACCATGGTGGGAAGGTCAGGGTTGGAATGAGACCAGGATCCCAAGACTAGGGAAACAGCACCCAGATCTGGAGAGCCAATGGAGCAGAACCCTTCCCCCACCGCTCCCACTTCCACCCTATGGAAAGCTCCACGTCTGTGATTAGACAGACAAGGGGGGGACCTCTGTACACAGGGGGCGGGTAGGAGACCCAGGACACCTGGAGCATCACTCATCAGCCAGGTAAATGTCTCCTCTGTTATGAAAAGCAACACAGGAAACAGGTGAGCTAAGAACCAGAATGTCTCTGCTGAAGGGAAACAGATCTTTCAATAGGTAGAGTAAAGCTTACCTAGAATTGCTTGACATTCATCTGAAAGAGAATGAAAGATATAAACTATCCCTGAAACAAAATTTGTGCCTAGGGAGAAGTCAAAAAATAAAACTCTGTATCCTAGAAGTTCCACCTTCAGAACAATCTGAGGCTCCAAGCTCCGCTGTCCTCTCTGGGACTTAGTCAATTGCCCTGATCTCCCGGCAGAGTGACCCTGAGCTCTGGTTCTGTGGTTACCTTGTCCCTCTCAGAACCCACCTCCCTGCGCAACATCATGGCTCCTGTCCTGCCTTACCTTTTTCCTCCATGGCCCTCTCCTTTGTCTCTAGGACATTCTGTAGAGCCTAGCACAGACTCCTCTATTCCTGTAGCTCCCACATCCCTGTGGAATGTTCTCTCTGGGTATAGCAGGCAGCCTCCAGGAGCAGGAGCAGCAGCAAGGTCAGGCTCACCAGGAAAGTCGGCTTCCAGGGAGAGGCCCGAGGGAAGAAGGGCTCTGCAGTCAGAGACCCCACAGAGACCTCATCAGGACACAGCCCAGGTGTCCTGGACAGCCCAGCCCAGCACACCCCTGGGGGTGTCCGGCCCCTCCCTCTGACCCTGCAGGGAGTGGGGAGGGGGGAGCAATGCTGACCTGGGATGACAATGGCCATGACCTTCTCCTGGCACAGGACAGGGTTGAGGATGGAGCAGGTCACGCTCCCCACAGAGCTGTCTCTCATCACCAGAGCGGCCTCCACGCTGAACTGCTGCAGGGGCCTTGTTGCCCCAGCCAGGTAAGATACTGGCAAGCAGCTAAGAAAAAGGGCCTCATACCATGGGGCTGAAGATTTAACATCCCTTTGTTTTTTGTTCTTGGTCATAAAAAGAGAAAAATGTATTAGAAAGTACATTAGGCAATAAATTACATGTACAGCATACTGTAAGTAAATGGCATGGAAAATTATCTGTTTAGAAATTAGTTATTAAACAATTTGGCCCACTTGACAATGGAAGACAATTTATTGTACATGCCTGACAAGCAATCCAGCACAATGATTATAGTAAGTCCTTCTTTTGCTTTTGTTTTAGAAGTTTCTTAGGAAAAGTTTTTAAATGAAGTAAATTGTGTTAAGGAGTTTGTAGGTAGAAAAAGTTCTGATAGCTGAGAAGCAGCTGGTCTCCAGCTGAAGGCCATATGAATAGAAGAGTCTGTATGCTTAGGCTTTAGCTGATAGGAGTGTACCGGCAGCTATCGGCTATCCTAGGCAATGGTCTAGCTGAAATAATGAGTTTTAGTGTAAGGCTTAGTTTTTCAACCTTGAAGATTGCCTTCTTGCGGAAGGCACATAGCAACAAAAAGTCTAAGGGATGCACTGATTGTTTCTGCTTTGTTTCTATGCACATGATAATGTAATCTTACTGCTTGCGAAAAATGTATAAATAAAGGCCTGCTGAGCCCCTCAGGAGAAGATACTTGCACCTCACCAAGTGTCAGTGTCTCCTCATCTACCACATCCCCTTCCCCTCAGTCATTAACACCTCACCTAGGCTGTCTTTTCCTTTCAAGGACTCCTGACCCAACATTTTGCCAAAAGCTGGTCTGTGGCACTGAACAGCCCCTCAGTGTCCTGGGCCTGGACCTTGGAGAACTCTAGGAACTGCCCCCCCCCCCCAGGGGTGTCTCCACTGCATCTGGGGCTCCAGGAACCAGCCCTAGGCCGTGCACACCACACGCACCCCGTCCTCCTCTGGCCCTGTGATGTGCACTTGGGGGGCAGAGCCCACACCAGCGGAGGGAAGATGAGAGCCAGGTAGAGCAGGACCCACCTGTGCACACCTCCAGGGGAGGCTGTCAAGGTGCATTCTGGGGGTCTGGGGGAGACCACCCCTTGGGGAGCAAGATGATGACCTGACATGTTCACCTCTACCTTTCTACCTATTATTTTTATAATTATATAAACATGTTCAAATCTTTGTAGAATTCTTTTCTTGTTAGAAGAATAGACCTCAGAATCCATAAAACCTGTATTTTCTCATTTCTCACCAACATCTCAGCCACTGCAAAGCATCATCTCCTTCTAATCCATTCTGTTCTGGGTGATTCAACAAAAGCCTCCCATTTGTCAACCCCAGTCTCCACGGTCCTCTCACCCAGTCTCCCTTCAGTCAGGACACTCTTGACCTCATATTGAAACCACCTCTATCTTGGGTTGGTCACTTCCCTCTGAGTGTGGCTTGTTGTGACTTGGCCCCTGCTGAGCCCCTTTCCTGACTTTTCTCCCTGCACCTGCTCCTTGAAGGCAGCACAGTCCCAGGGTCCAGTCCTTAAAGCCCTGTCTTATCTCATACCCTCTCCCAGGGCTTCTTCTCCCTCAGCTTCTGTGTCTCCTCATACATCACTTCCAGATATCAACTCACCAGCCTCCCCACCTCCTTCCCTCATAGCCCTATCTCTGTGGATTGATTCCATGCATGCTCTTCACAATGAAGATTGTACATCAGAACTCATGCTGTTATCTAATCTGAGGTAAATTAGTAATAAAAATATTCCTAATCCTTTATCCTTCTTCATATCTACCTCATACTCTGCTACCTACATGTTCTCTTACTGGCTGGGTTCTCTTACTGACTGACTCTGGGTTCAGTCATGTGACTTTATGTGTCTAATGAGAGATCAGCTCATGTGACTCAGCAGTTTAAAAGTGCTGCCCCAGGCCTCCCCTGGTGGCACAGGTGGTTGAGCGCTGCGTTGTGAAGCTGTCTGTAGCCTCTGCAGCGCTGGTTCGATCCCAGCCCGTCGGCAAGGGTCCCACATGGCACAGCAGACCTCTCCTGTCACGCCTGCTGCTCCCCTCAGCAGTGTATTTTGTCAGTCTGCCTATTCTGTTCCCTGCTCTGTCTCTGGTGAATCCTCTCACCCTCCTGCACATCTGGCCTGTACCTCAGTTCTTGTATAAATAAGTAAATCTTTAAAAAAAAAAGTCCTGCCCAATGGGTCTTCCCTCTGCCATGTCCATGGAAGGACATCGTAGTCCAGGTGCTGGAGGATGAGCTCATGGAGCAGGGCCTGTCACCAACCTTTCCCCCTGAAGCTGTCCTCCTCAGCCAGGAGCCAGTGACCATTCATGTAACAAATCCAGCCAAGGTCCACTTGATAACCTTTTCATCTGACCAAAAAAATGTAGGAGTAATTTCAGCGGAGATTAGTCAAGTCCATGCCAGGTTGGCTGAAGTTCCCACCAGCCCATGTGAATACAAGCCCATTACTACAGGCCACTGAGAGATTTTTTTTCTATGGTTCTTTGTTACACAGCAGCACTATGGTGACAGGTAACTGATACACATTATCAATGTCCCTGACATTAAATATCACACAGACTGGAGTAGCTCAGACTTCTTTCCACAGCTCCCTCCACTAGCCTCTACAGCTACCCTGTCACCTTGCCTGCCTCCTGGGTGACATTTCCTGCACCTATGCCTGGGGCTGAAAGGCAGGGTTTCTGGGGCACATGTACCTTGGCTTCTGGACACCTTAGCTAAGAAGCCAAAGAGCAGGGGCACGTGCATATGTAAATTCAGACACCTGGGCCTCAGAGTGAAGGATAAAAAGGGTTCTTGGGCTCTGTGGAGTCACTCTGAGGCTAATGAATGGTCTCAGCTGCTGTCTTCCTACCAGCTGATCTGTTGCCTGATATAGCATTAAAGGCCTATAAAAAGATAGTGAGGACTCCAGAATTCTCTTTTCATCTGCAAGAATAGACAATGAACCTACTTGGCCTGGGATTGTTGCACAACAGATGGAGTAGAGTACCCATAGTGCCAGCAAGGCACAGAGTAGAATCTATATGATCGGGGCAGACAGGTAAAGGAGAGTCCTGGAGTCCTCAGTGACTTTTCAGGCATTTATTGATCTTTTACCAGGTACAGGGCAGGCAGTGGTGCCTGGAGGCTGGGGGGCTGGGAGGCTGGCAGGCCTCCCAGCCCCCGGCAAATCTTCATTCTTTCTGGGCTCTCTGGCGTTCTCTTGTGGTCTCTGCTTCTCCTTTGCTACTCTACTGGTTCTGTTCTCATTCTGTTTTTGTTCTCCAGTTCTTCCCTCCAGCCTCCCTGTGACACCACCCTTATAAGCCCAGTCTCAGCCCAGGTATGCTCACCTATGCATGCCCTACACACTACTCCAGGTGTCCACCATCAGGCATGCATGCAGGACTGCAGGGATTTATGATCAAAGCTAATGGTGGAAGGGTGGGAAAGCCTGACACTTTTTCCACTTACCCTACAGTATCCACCCCTGCTGGAGACCAGCTCCAGCTACAAGTCATGTCAGGGTTCTCAGAGAGGAGAGGACGGCGTCGGTGAAGTTTTTTGGAGGGCTGAGAGGAAGTGGAGCGAGGTATAAGTGAGGTAGACACAGACACTCTCTCTGGTGCAAGTATCTCCTACTGAGGGTCTCAGCAGGTCTTTATACCTTAAGGCAAGCACTGAGATGACATCAGCATAAGCATCAAAGCAGAACAGAGACAATCATTACATATTTTCTCATGAATATACAAAGACCCTCTTGATCTCATACTACAAAAGGACACTTCTTTAATCTGATTAAGGAAATCAACAGGGACAATTACTCTCCTAGGTACACCTCATTTTCTAACATAGTCAATTGTCTAAGACAGTACAATGTTCAGTAACAATCGATCATCCTATCAAGCCTTCCTGATTTTGGGGTGGACATGAAAGTCCGTTGCTATGCTATATTACTAAAATCAACCCATTCTCTAGCACTAGCCTATTATCAATTACTTCAAAGTGATCTAAAACAACTCATCAAATCTATGTAAGTTCTACTGAAGTCTAACTCTTAACTAGAAATTCCTAACCTCCACACAACCTGCGAACTGTTGGCCTTATGCATACACCAGGAATGTATTGTTGCCGCAAACAGGTACCCCCCAGGTTAGGCTATGTTTCCAAGCACAGCTGGTTCAGGGCAGCTTGTTCTCCATAGTTCTCAGGGCCAAAACATTTCTTTCCTAACTATATCTTTAACAATTTTTACTTCTTTTGTGATAGTTCTTGCTTAAGAACAATGAGCCAATTGTCACCTGGGTCCAAATTAGGTTTTCACATGCCAGTTAATAACTAACTTACTTTTGCATTAACCAAGAACAAAGAGGGGAGCATTAGCAGGCATTGCCATGGAGACTTCCTAGTTCAGATCTTCTTTGGAAAATGCAAGAACTCCCCTCTTCTGGGAAGTACAACTTTCCCTCTTCAGGGGAGCAAAGGAACTCCCCTCTTCTCGGGAGTCTCCCCCAATGCCCGGACCATGTCAAGAGACAGCATGGGAGGTGCAGCCTGCAGCACTCCCCCAGATGGAATGGGAAAGTAAAGGAAACACACACACACACAGTGATGGCTTTAATTTCTACTTTAATCTCCCCTTCCTTCCCTAACCAGCATGAGTCTGGTGGGGGGGGCTAATCTCTGCCCTGGCACAGGAGTCTTCACCCACCTCTGAGCCTGCATACCTACCCCTTGTTGAGGAGAGCCTCTCTCAGATCTGGTTGTCACTCCCATAACTGAAATAGCCAACCTAAGGTGACCCAGGGCCTTCCAAAAACAGTATAACTCCCAGGTTCTGTTTATCTTTACAGGTCCCCTGGGGTCTATGTAGAGCCCTTCTGTTCTAAGGCACCTGCCCCACCACCTATGGGTGGACATCCACTGTGTTTGCTGTGATTGAAATTCCAGGGGAGGAGAGGAAACATCACACAGAACCTGACATATATAGAGGTCAAGGAGTCAGATCCAGAGAAAAGGTATTTGTGAGGGGCAGGAAGGACACAAAGCAGTATCTCTATGATCCAAGCAGATGGGGTAAAGGAGGAGTGAGTGCTGGAGCCCTCAGAGGCTTTTGCAGGCTTTTATTGGGATTTACTAGGTACACAGCAAGCAGGGGTTCTGGGGGGCCAGGAGGCTGGCAGGCCTCCCAGCTCCCAACAAGTCTTCACTCTGGGCTCTCCGGCCTCCTCTCATGTTCTCTCTGCTTCTCTCATGGTTCTGCTCTCTCGGCTTCTTCTTCTGCTTCTCTCTCTCTTTCTGCCCCTTACAGTATTCTTACAGAAATTTTAATAAATTGTATTATAGATTCCTGGATATACAGGGATCCACCCATTACCAGCTGCCATCAGCACCATCCAGGAAGTGACCCTCATCACAGACCCACTCAAGCAGCATGTTGAGAACCAGCACACTTCCCAGACCTGGCCACACAGTCACACATCAGTGACCCTCAGCTGGCTTCCAGGAAGCACTGCTAAGCCAGGGTCCAACCACCAGAATCTTGGAAAACAATGCAGGTCCCAGTCCACTGCAAAGCACCTACCCCAGCTGCCCACTGTGGAGCACCAGTGTGGGAGGGGTGCAGACACAGCTAGCAGAGGCCAAACCCATAGCATTGAGGTCTGGAAAGCAATGGAGAGGAAGAAAAACAGAAAAAGGCCACAGGAGTTTGAAAGTCAATATTACACCACAGAGAGAGAACAGATCTCCAGAACTCTCTCACAATGAAACGGAAGATCTGTTCCTCTTATCACATTTAGTATTGGAGTTTGTCATCATAAAGAAATTGGAAGAGGCAGAAAGCAGAACAAGGTTAGGCAAGAAAAATCAGAAAAACAAATGAATGTCCTGTGAAACAAAATGAATGAAAATAAGATTGAAAAGCATACTCTAAAAAAAGAAATAAAGGAATTGAAGGATGAAAAAAATTAAAATGGAGATGAAAAATACTACAGAAATTTCTAGTGGAATCAACTAAATGGAAGAGTAAATTAGTAAACTGGAGTTCCAACTTAACAAAGAAGCAAGATATAAAATGAAAAAGTTAAAACATAGTAAAAAAAATCAAAAAACACTTCTTGAACTATCCAACACCAGGTGGAAAGCAATATAAGAATAATAGTTATCCCAGAAGGGGAAGAGAGATAAAAAGGAAGAGAGAACATATTTAAAGAAGTGATAGAAGAAACTTCCCAAACCTGGAAAAGGAAACAAGTATACAAATCCAGGAAGCTTAACCAATACCAGAGCACCTAAAACAAATGAGACCAACACCAAGTGGTGAAACTTTCAAGAGCTCAAGCCAAAGAAACAATGTTGAAGATGGTAGGGGGAAGAATAAGATAACCTACAAGGGAACCCAGATCTGGGTATCATCAGACTTCTCAGGAAGAACATTGTAAGCAAAGAGAGAAAGGAAAGATGTGACTAAAAAACTTAAAGACAAAACCTGCCAACCAAGAACATTCTAACCTGCGAGGCTCTCCTTCAGATATCAGGGAAAATAAAAACCTTCTAAACTAGTGTGATGTGTCTGTGGCATCGGATGGTGGCTACAGAGACATCAAGCATCAGGTAATGCAGTTTGTTGAGTCAAGTCAGCAGTTTATGAAGGACTCAATTTGACTAGTTAAAAGATGTACCAAACCTGACAGAAAAGAATTCCAGAAGATTGTCATGGCAACAGCAGTAGGACTTTCTATAAAAGGATTCATTGGCCTATTTTGTGAACTCCATCCATATTCCTACTAATAACATCACTGTTGGTGGCCAACTGCCATTCCAGAAGAGTGTTTTTCACCTTGGGAATTGGCGAATTAGTGAGAACTCAAGAAGCTCATGGAGTAAAAATTTGCGGATATATTTCATGTTTTTCATTTTATTTCTTCCAAGATGTTTTCTATTTCCAAATTAAAAGAATTACATTTTTTTTTAAAATAAAAACCTCCTAAAGAAAACCTGAGTTTGCAAAACTAGACTACCACTCCAGGAAAATATTGAGAGTAACTGTAGTACTGAAGCCCAATAGAAACAAACATATAAACTGAAAAAGGAAATAGATGCAACCAAAAATTAAAAACAAAATGTAAGCAACAGACTTCAATAATCAATTCATACTTCAATAATCACTCTAAATTTAACAAATCGAACTGACCTATTAAAAGATGCAGAGTATATAGCTGGATTAGAAAAAAAAATCTACTTCTGCTGTCTCTAGGAAACACCTGAGCACCAAAGGAAAACATAGATTCAAGGCAAAGGTTTGGAAAACAATCCATCATGCAAATAGGACCCAAAGGAAGGCAGAAACAGTCATACTTACATCACACAAAATATATTTCCAGCTGAAAAAAGTAACAACAGACAGGGATGGACAATGCATAATGATTAAAGGAGCAATATGTCAGGAGGACCTAACACTCATCAACATATACACAACACAAGAAGAAGCACCAAGATATATTAGTCAACTACTATCAGCTCAGAAAACAAACATTAGAAAAATCACCTTTATGGTAGGAGGATTCAGCACCCCACTCACACCAGTGGACAGACCAAAGAGACAAAAAATGAATAAGAACATAAAGGCCTTAAATAAAGAATTACACCACTTAACAGACATCTATGGGACTCTGCACCCCCCAAAAAATAGAATGTAAATTATTTTCAAGTACATATAGGACAATTCCCAGGATTGATCCAATATTAGATAAAAGATAAATATCAACAAATTCATGAAGACTGAAATCATACCAAGTGTCTTCAAGAAACTACTGAAAATATCTAATGCATGGAGACTGAACAACACTACTGAAAGACCACTGGGCCAATGAGGAAATCAAAGAAAAATCAAAATAAAAATATACCTCAAACAAATGACAATGAGGACACAAACTTCCAGAACATATGGGACACAGCAGAAACAGTACAAAGAAAGAAGTATATGTCACATAAAAATAAAAAAAGAAAGCCCAAATAAACAACATTTGCCTCTCATTTTGAGGTACTAGAAAAAGAACAAAAATATCCAAAAGTCAAAAGAAAGAAGGAAATAATAAAATTATAGCAAATAAATAAAATGGAAATTAAAAAAAAGTCTAAAAGACTAATGAAACCAAAAGATGGTTCTTCCAAAAATAAACCAAATAGACAAAACTCTAGTTAGGTTCACAAAGAAAAAAGAGAAAAAAATCAAATAAATAGGACTTTAAAAAAGAAATTATAGTAAAAGGATTGGCACAGTAAAGAAGGGGAGAGCCAGGCCAAGTTTCTGACAGGCAGGAACTTTACTGTTCTCCAGGCGAGGTTCACCAACCCCTCCATGGAGGTCAGAGAAGTCATACTCACTGTGAGGGAGGGTTGCCTTTTTATAGGGTGGGGAAATGTTAGGCAGGAAGCCGGTTATGCGGAACCACAGTTGTTTTTCTGAAAGTTCTGTTTCTTGGTGGTTTCGGCTGATCGCTCTCAGGTCCTGTTTGTGCAGGGTGTCCTCTGGTTCCAGGAACTCAAGGCAATGGTGGAATTTCCCTCTTGCAGACTCAAGACTCCCCTGCAGCCTGGGCCCTCAGCATGTCCCTGTACCCACCTTACAATAGGAGCCTCCCTGGTGGTGCAAGGGGTTAAGTCTCAGCACTAAGAAGCTATTGGCAGCCATTGCAGCATGAGTTCAATCCCTGGCCAGGGAGCTACCCACATGGCACAACAGACCTGCCTTGTCTCTCCTGCTGCTCCCCTCAGCAGTGTATTTCAGTAGATCTGCCTGTTCTGTTCCCCACTCTGTCTCTGGTGAATCCTCTCACCCCTCCCACACCTCTTGCCTAAACCCCAGCTCCTGTATGTATAGATAAATAAATCTTTTAAAAAGGGGAATTACAATGGGCACTGCAGAAATGCAGAGGATAATGAGAGATTACTACATACATTTATACACAAACAAGTTCAACAACCTAGATGAAATAGACAAATTCTTATTATTATACATTCATCTAAGACTGAATAGGGAGGAAATGAAAAGCCGGAGCAAGCCAATCACAAGCAAGAAAATTGAACAGTAATCAAAAAACTCTCCATAAAACAAGAGGACCAGATGACTTCATAAGCAAAGTCATCTACTTAATTCTACTTAATTCTTCATAATTCTACTTAATTTTCAAAGGTGAACTAATACTAATCCTGCTCAAACTCTTTCAAAAAATTGTGAAAGTAGAAAATATTCCAAACACATTTTATGAAATCAACATCACTCTAATACCAAAACCAAACAAAGAGAACATAAAAAAAGAAAACTACAAACCAATTTCCCTAACACAGACATAAAAATCCTCAAAAAAGTTGGCAAACCAAATTCAACAATGTATTAAAGGAATTATATATCATGACCAAGTGGGATTTATACCAGGGACAAACATATTGTTCAACATGCAAAAAAAAATCAATCAACGTAATAACCACATCAACAAAAAACAAGATCAAAGCCATATGATCATGTTAATAGAAGCCAAGAAAGCACTTGATAAGATTCAGCATTCTTTTATGATGAAGACCTTCAAATAACTGGCAATAAATGCAATATATTTTAATATATTAAAAGCCATAAATTGATGAAAAAATATATTATTGAGCAAATAAATATAATAAAGATGTCAGCAGAACTTCTAGCCCACAGCTCTTTCCCTTTAAAGATTCATGGCCAGGGCCTCAGCACTCCTGTCTAAATAAAGTTGCATTTCAAAAGGGTCAGGAAGCCAGTCAAGCTTCTCTGTCTCTCCAGGGCCATCTCCCAGTGTCTGCATCTTTCTCCCTTTGCCTGTCCTCCCTGTCTTGTCAGGAACTTTGCAGCAAATGGTTATGCCTGCTGAAAAACAATGCTATCGATGGAACTAATATGAAGACAGTTATGTATAAAAGGAACGGTGCTGATATGGGTGCAAGTATCCTTTTGAATTAATGTTTCTGTGTCCTTTGAGTAAATACCTAGGTGTGGAATTGCTGGATCAAATGGAAGCTCTATGTTTAGTAGGTTGAGGAATCTCCACACAGCTCTCCATAGTGGTTGGACCAGTTTGCACTCCCACCAGCAGTGCAGAAGAGTTCCTTTTTCTCCACAACCTCGCCAACATTTGTTGTTGCTAGTTTTTTTAATATGTGCCATTCTCACTGGTGTGAGATGGTATCTCATGGTAGTTTTGATTTGCATTTCCCTGATGACAAGTGATGTTGAACATTTTTTCATATGCAGCACTATTTACAATAGCTAAGCTTTGGAAACAATCCAAATGCCCAAAAATAGATGACTGGATCAAGAAGATGTGGTACATATACACAATGGAATATTACTCAGCAATCAAAAAAGATAAACTCATGCAATTTACAGCAACATGGATGGAGCTGGAAGGGATCATGCTCAGCAAAATAAGCCAGAAAGGAAAAGAAAATACCGGATGGTCTCACTCATAGTAGGAATCTAGAAAACCTAAATAAGGAGCCAGGAAAAAGAATAACTATAATAAAGAAAAAATCAAAATCAACAAGCCACTATAACCAGAGACACACTAAACAAAGTTACATTCAAAGAGTCAGATAATAGGTCCAGCAGTCTTGTCTCTGTGGGGTAATCTCCGAGGGCTGCATCCCCTCCCACTCTCCAAGACTCCCCTTTGCTTGGGAAGTGGCTTTGTTCACTTTTTCTCTCCACCAAGGGTTTTGCCAATTATCAATGTAACAAATGTGAGGACAGTTAGGTATAAAAGGAACCCTTTATCTTTAAACCCTTGCTCAGACCTCACGGGGTTACCCAGGTCTGGGACCTCATGCATGAATAATAAAGCTTCTCCTGACCTCACCATCCTGAAGTACACTTGTTCTTCCCCTGCCTGGGTAAAAGGCCAGAATTTCTACAATTGTGGAGGAAACAGGTGCTTGGGTGGGGGGAGAGATGCAGTAACCACACCTGAGTGGGGAGATCCTATACTGTCCAAATATTAACAGACTTAAAGCAATGGTATTTCACTCAATAATTAATTAATAATAAAAGGTTATTATAATAAAATATGAGTAAAAGATGATAATTTTAAAGGAAAGGAAATTGACACGAACGATGTGTAAGAAAAGAAAGCACAAGACAAAGAGGGAGGTGGGGAGAGGGAGGGTTCCCTGCAATCAGTGCAGACACTTGGGGATGAGACAGTGTTGGGGACACGCTTCTGCCCACGGTGGCTCAGGCTTGCTCCTCTCAGAGCCTCAGGGGCCCAGAGCAGCTTGTGAGCTGCCCACATGGGAGACCCAGGCATGACTGGGAAGAGTGTCCGCATGCACTTCAGGCCCCTCCAGGGTCCAGGGGGGACCTGGAGATCCTGGGGGGAGGGTGTGAGCAGCAAGTGTTGCTGGTGGGCTGGAGTCTGGGCCTGGGTCCCCTTCCTGAGGGAGTCAGAGGGGAGAGGCCTAGGGCAGCAGAGGGAGGAGAAGCCCCACCCACCCTGAGAGGCTGATCTGACAGTTGGGGGATGCCCCTCACTGCTCCTTCCTGTTCCAGGACTGTGCCCACAGGCTGTCCACAGACAGTCACCAAATGTTCAAGGCTGTCTCTGACCAAGTGTTGTTTCACTCTGAACATGCCAGGCTTCACTTCAATGAATGTGTTGCTGTAACCAGCTGAGATGTCTTCCTCACTGTACAGCTGGGAGATGGGCTCAGCACCAGGAGGGGCCTCCCAGGGTCAGGTAATTGTGTGACCAAATCCCAGATAGAGCAGGTTCACCCCAAAGTTCAGCTGAGCTCTGAATAGGGGTCACCACCACGTGGTCCAGGGCTGATCCAGGAAATTGGGGTTAAGGGGAGGCAAAAAACATGTTAGATTTTCCCCTAGAAATGCTGTGTTCTCATACTTTTAAGATGTTATATGTTTGCTTTCATAATCTGTACAGTGTTTGTTTTGTTGTTTCCTGGAGTCTGTGGGTTTGGAGTGCACGGTTCTTGGGTTCACTCTGGGAAAGGTTTCACCAGAGCTCCCCTTTCAGTGACACACGGCAGAGTATCCCAGGCAAGTTTCTCCATGAGACAGAGACGTTAGTTATATTTAAAGAACAGGCTTATTAGGGAAGATATGAAACAGTAAAAGACACTTGCATAGACACAAGTGGGCAGGAAGAGCTGCCCCGAAAGGCTGAGAGAGGCCTGCAGGGTTGTGGGGGGGTGGCCTTGAGGAGAGCTGCCTCCGCTGAGGGAGGTCAGTGAAGAGAAGCCCCAGCGTGGAACAGGTCACGGGCAGGCTAGAGGCTGCTGCCCTGCAGAGGGAGTGAGTTGGTGAAAAGAGGCACCTGCATAGTCACAGGTGGGCAGAGGGAGAGCTGCCTTCAGCCTGTGTGGAGCCTGCACTGAAATAGTCCTCTTCTGTTTGGGAGGGGGTCACCCCTTGTGAACCTTCTGTTAGTTGCTGATTCTGGATAACCATGCAGAATCTGAAAGGGACAGGAGATTCCAGGATGGGCTCAATCTCCGTATCTTTACCCTTGGGCCTGTGCTCTAGATACCCTATAGCAGTCTGATCCCTGCTTTCGTCTTATTCTTTGTAATCTAGGAGTTAGTACCTAAGGATCTTGGTTTCCATAACTGTGTCAATGGCTGTGCTAATCCCTTCTACCCCCACCTCCTTGTATGAGCCAGGTTTCTGGTCTTGTGGCGCCTCCTTTTCAGTTTTTTTCTATTCCTGTCCGCCATCATTTGCACGTATGGGTTAGCTGAGCTGCATGTTCATAAAATATTACTGAAAGGAGTGAGTGATCAAAAGAATGTGGAGACCCAGCTCCGAAACAGTGGAATCCCCTGCCCTCCTTGTTCTCAGAACTGTTGTCTCCATGTCCACAGTTCCTGCTGGTGAAGCTACACACACAGTCAGGCAAGGAGTCTGCCTGGCATGGGTACACACTGGGATACCAGTATCTGCTGAAACAGCAGGCAGACATTATGGTTAGGTTAGCAAGATCAGCCCAAAAACCTTATTTGTAAAGATTAGCAGAAAATTAGGTAAGAATAGGAATAGAGATAATATGCTTTGATTTGCAGGAACTATAGTGCCCCACAAAACAATACCCCTGGTCATTCCACCTGAGCTTCACCAGACAACACACATCCCTGATAACACACCCTCACACATGCACATTCCAGCACATACTTGCCCATTTTCTCTGAACCTGGTTCTAAGTAAATATGAGATGCCCTTGGATTAGGCTGCACTGTTTTAGGTGTCAGCCCTTCTAGGCCTCTCTCACTTGGGCTTTGAGTTGTTTTCTTTTGTCCTGCACTGCTCCCACCACTGCTGTCCCTTCAAGCAACACAAGCCCCAACCCCTGAGGGTCTGTGAAACAGCAGGGTTCCCAGAGGGAAGCAGTGCCATCCCGCAGCTCCTGCCTGGGGGCACCAGAAAGGGGGGCTACTTGGTGGGGGAGGAGCCCAGGGACCAACAAAAAGGCCACCAGGGAGAGGGGGATTCAGTCAGCACCTGTGCACAGAAGTGCCGTCCTGACTCACCATTTTAGATCAGGGATTTTTCGTGTGTCTGCAACACACCTAGACTGTGTGGAGCTGGGAAAGGGCTGTGCTCCCAGCCAGAGGTGAGCTGAAAAGACCCCACAAGCCAGTCCCTATCCAGACGCCTGAGCCCAGAGGGGGATGCAGTCAGTAGCTGGGCAGACTGGGGTGTGCAGAAGTGCCCTCCCAACTAGCCATTTTAGATCAGGGACTTTTTGTGTGTCTGCAACACACCTAAACTACATGGAGCTGGGAAAGGGCTATGCCCACAGCCAGAGGTGAGCTGAAAAGGCCCCACAAGTCAGTCCCTATCTGGCCACTGGAGCCCAGAGGGGGATCTAGTCAGTGCCAGGGCAGACCTCGGGTGGTCGGAATTGCCCTCCTGACTCCC